>NW_017671981.1:162206-183545 GCF_001879085.1 Nicotiana attenuata
CCCCCGAAAAAACCCGAGAATCCGAGACAAACCGAGATTGAAAATCCCGAGTTTTATTGGGTTGGTTTGGTCTTTAGATTTAATAACCCGACACAATTGATTTGGTAATTGCAAAATCCGAACCAACCCGACCTATTTAAACCCCTAACTAATATTATTTGTTAACAAGTGATCTGAACTCCATTTGTATATGTTCCAACAGCCTAAGTATACCTCACCCATAAATGAACTAAGACTGAATTTACTCTTTTGCTTTATGTAAATGTGGAGAATATTTTACCTTTTTATATTTAGATTAGTCGCTGTGAACGTTATCCTAGAAAAATATCGATTTTAATTGATCCCTGAGTTCCTCATTGCAAGGAATTGTTTAGTACTTGCTTCGTTTGTGGCACTATATATATCTGTCTAATTTGATTTCTTAATATGTATTTTATTTACTTGATAAAATTATTCGTAATATTCTTTCCATAAATGAAAACTCATTAGTTTGAATTTAAGTTTGAGCCAAGAATGGACCAACCGAAACGTGTATTACTCCAAATTTCCTGGGCTGTAAAAGACTTCTTCACTATAAAGAAAAATAATACTCCACCACGAGTTGCCATTTATGTTATTCAATACTCCCTATGTCTTGTATTATCGGTCGTAGTTGCTAAAAATAGTTGTCATAAATTATTTATCACTTTAGAAGTTCAAGATAAAACTGATTATATTTTTCCTTTTTGACCCTTAGTAATAATTATCCTTGAAGACTATAAACATCTCAGTTAATTATATATGAATAACTTTGTTCATACCAATGAAGAAAGATTAATTATTAAGACATGAATACGGTAAAGTAATCAAAATCTCATCCTAATTAATCTTTCTTAAGGGACGTGTACAAGAAAATCACGACAAATACTATGAGACAGAGGGAATACCATTATTTCACTAATATTAATCGACACCCATTTAATTTCTTCAAGAAAATTTCAGATTTGGAACACAATTTGAAACCTCACCTCCACAAGTAATTCATCGTCCAGATTTCTCAAACTAGAAAAGTTATATGAACTGAAGTTTCGTCCTTCACAGAGGCTAGCTAAGGAGGGTGTGAGAGTTTAGTTCCCCTAGAAAAAGTAAAGGAGTGAGGATAATAATGTAGGCTAAAGGATGAAAAAATTCTTTCAACCAGGATCAATCCGAATTAGTGTAACGATCCGACTGGTCGTTTTGAGCGATTGTATCCGGTTCGGCAGATTGAGGTCACGAGTAGCTTCACACAATGTATTATGACTTGCGTGCATCATCGGTTCGGGTTTTTGAGAAGTTCGGAAAGGATTTTTCATTTGAGAAGCTTGAAGCTGAAAGAATTCACCAAGATTTGACTTCTCGAACCTTCCTGGAACCCTAATCGTCTCCCACCTTATTTCACCGGGTTTCCACCGGAATCCATGGCGTCTCAGGCCACGGATGGTCTGTACTCACCCTTCCTCACCATTAGACCTAAGCTATTCAAGGCTGTGAAACCTGACTTCGATGGTTCTCTCCAAGACCTTCTCAGATATGTAGATCTATGGCTTCACCGGCCATTACTCCGGCATATTCGAGCAATATGAGTCTTTTCGACTCTGGATCTGACTTTCCTCAAGACCTTTCTCATTCCTAGGGTTTTTCTCTGCAACCCTAAGCTGTCCGAGGTTCTTTACTTGCTTATTTTCTTAGATCTGGAACATGTCTATGTTCTATTGAACGTTTAAAAGATTTTCCCCAAATTTTCTTTTTCAAAATCCTTTTTGTCTTTCGATTTAGGGTTTCTGAAAGGTTTTCAAAAGAATCTTTCTGACTCTGTTGTTCTTTCCTTATGTGTGTTTGTCTAACTTCTTTTACTACGCATGTACTGTTCTTCTATTTTCTTTTTTCTATTCTACATGTTATTCATGTGCTCACATGTTAATCCGTGTTGTTTTCCTTATTCTTTGCTATATGTTTGACCTCGGATTGGAGTTTCGATGGTTCCGATAGACTCGGGTGGTGATTTTAGACTTAAGCGTACGTCCAGATTTGGATTTGGAGGTCCGTAGGGTAATTTGAAGCATTTTGGCAAAAATTGGAAAGTTGAAGTTTTGGAAAATGGAGAAGTTTGACCCATAGTTGACTTTTATGGGTTCGGGGTCGAAATGCGATCTAGAGAGTTGGAACAGCTCTGTTTTGTCATTTCGGACTTGTCTGCAAAATTTGGCGTCATTCCGGGTTGGTTTGATAGGTTTCAGCACGAGTTTTGGAAGTTGGAAGATTGGAAAGTTCATAAGTTCGATTCATGGTGTGAATCATCGTTTCGACGTTGTTTGACGTGGTTTGAGACCTCGAGCGAGTCCGTGTTATGTTATAGGACTTGTTTGGGTGTTTAGACGGGGTCCCGGGGGCCTCGTGTGTGTACCGGGTACGGGTCATTTTCTCTTATTTTGAAGTGTTGTTTGCTGTCTTCTGGTATCCTTCTTCGCGATCGCGATGAGTCACTCGCGTTCGCGAAGTATTTTTGCTGACCACCTCGAAATCCTTCTTCGCATTCGCATTCAATATCACGCGTTCGCGTAGGTTTGTCTTTTCCCTCATCGCGTTCGCGTAGCTATGCCATTCCACTCTTCGCGTTCGCGTACTAATTCACGCGTTCGCGATGAGCAGTCATTGGGCCATCAGACTCTTCTTCTTCGCGTTCGCGAACGTGTTGTCGCGTTCGCGAAGCACATTTGGGAAGCTTTGATCTTTCCTTCTTCGCGAATGCGAGTATCCTTCCGCGTTCGCGATGCTTTAGCATCTGGGCAGAATAAATAGTACTCTATTCCGAGGGTTTGCCATTTTCACCATTTTTGGAGTTCTAGAGCTCGATTTTGGGCGATTCTTTGTGGGATTTTCAAGAAAAATGATTGGGTAAGTGTTCTTCACCTAGTATTTAATGTATTCCATGATTTTATCTTCATTTTTATCATTTAATTTGTGTTTTGGGATGAGGAAAATGTTGGTTTTTGAAGAAAATTTCTAAAATAAAAAATCATGATTTGAGGGACCAAATGGTATTGGAAGTTGATAAATTTTGTATGGTTGAACTCGTATCAGAATGGGTATTCAGTTTTTATAAAATTTGTCAGGTTTCGAGGTGCGGGCCCGGGGGTCGACTTTTGGACCAATTTTTAGAATTTGATAAAGATTGAGACTTTATGATCCGGAATAATTTCTTATGAGTTTTATTTGTGCTTTGAAGTTATTTTGGTTAGATTTGAGCCGTCCGGAGGTCTTTTCACCCGAGAAGTTCATTTTAGAGTACCGATTTGTCTTCTTTGAGGTAAGTATCTTGCCTAACCTTGTGTGGGGGGATTCCCCTTAGGATTTGAGTCTTCTATGCTAATTGTAGTCCGTGTACGCGAGGTGACGAGTGCGTGCTCAGACTTATTTGTGGAAAATGCTCGAACTTATTTGTGGAAAATTTGCCTGCTAGGGTTCTTAGGTCCTTTAATTCACTAAATAGGAAGTTATTCTGATATGATTGAGTTTCCTATTTGCTAGTTTTACCTCTACATGCTCTATGCGATGTTATTAGCACTTCTTTAGCTCTTACTTGTTATTTGGCCCTTATTTGCCTTAATTGAAGTGATTGCCTTCCTTATTGTTTTGTTACTCTTTAATTGTAAGTTCCTTTATGACTTTGTGCATATATGCTACATGTCCAAATTGTTGTGGTTGCCTGTGTAGTTATCACGT
Source organism: Nicotiana attenuata (assembly GCF_001879085.1). Classification (NCBI taxonomy): domain Eukaryota; kingdom Viridiplantae; phylum Streptophyta; class Magnoliopsida; order Solanales; family Solanaceae; genus Nicotiana; species Nicotiana attenuata. The sequence continues at coordinate 165,951 of NW_017671981.1, forward strand.
GCCTTACATGTCTTGTTATTTTTGTAAAGGTTATTGTATTCCTTTGATTTTTACGTAATTCTCTTCACTACTAAAAAAAGCTGGAATTAGCTACGAACGTCGTTGCTAATCTGTCGCTAAATCGCCCGTAGCTAGCAGAATTTCTTGATAATCTGTGACTAATCCGTCTCTAAATGAGATTAGCGACAGATTCTCTATTTAGCTACAGAATTTGTCTGTTGCTAAAACTAGATTTTTTAGTAGTGCTTATTGTCGTGTACTCATACTCTTGGTGGTAGAAATTCTTGTAATTGAATTGTTGATTTGTTGTTGTTGATTTAAATAATGTACCGTGGGATCGGGTTGCACGCCGCAACATGAGGAATAAGAGTGATATATTGAGGGGGAATAAGGGCGAATTGATATTATATGGTGGGATCGGGTTGCACGCCGCAACAGGAGGAATAAGGGTGATATATTGAGGAGGAATAAGAGTGAATTGATATTATATGGTGGGATCGGGTTGCGCGCCGCAACATATTATGTTTATTATTATGATATTAGTATTGTACGGTGGGATCGGGTTGCATGCCGCAACAAGAGGAATAAGGGTGATATATTGAGGAGGAATAAGAGTGAATTGATATTATATGGTGGGATTGGGTTGCGCGCCGCAACATATCTTGTATTTTGGTATCCCCTGTTTTACGGTATTGACTTTAGTTCCTTCGTGCAAGACTTTGATAATTTGTATTTCTGTTTTTCACTGAGTTTTGAGGATCGAGTTATTGTCATTGACTTATTGATTTGCCGTCATTTCCTGAGTTCTTTTCCTAATACTATTATTCTGGTGAATTAATTTTCAAAGTAAATTTACTACGTTGAGTCATTTCCTCATGCCCTGCTGAGTCATTCGTAATATCGTGATTTAAAATGAAGGAATTAATATCATGCTTCCTTGTGTGCCTTTAAGTTAGAACTCGCTGTATATTTTAGTATCTACTAATTCTAATTATTGATATATTTTTATTTCAACTGGTTTCTCAACTAAATCACCTTAACCTGTCCGAGGTTATATTTTCTTAAAATGGAATTTCTGTTAAGTTTTAATTTAATGAACCCTATATTAAAGGCGATAGCTTATCCGATGTTGGATTTTTATTTGAAAAATGTTATTTTCTTCACTCAAATGATTTCTAAAAATAACTTCATCTTTTCTTGCTAGTTTTTCCTATTTGGTCTAGAAACTGTAAATTTACTTTATGAAATATAAATGGAACTTCTTGAACATCTTAATTAGCGTTTGTCATGGATATTATGTACTGAGTAGCACGTGGATCTTTGACGTGCAAAGTGAAAGGGAAATATGTGGGCACAAGGTGCTATGTGTGTTAACGGTTTGGAAGTTGTGATTGTGATATGAGACTTTGAGGATTGGGATGGTAATTGTGTATTAGAAATGATGCGGTTGGTTGAGTTAACATTGCTTTCCTTATTTGAGCACATTTTTACTTGTCTGTATCCCTGCTAAGTTGGTGTTAATTTACTCGGTTACTTTTCAGTTCATCTGTGTTTTTCCCTTGTCGTCTCTACTGTTTGTAATTTGAATTCTTCCTGCTATTGGCGTTACTTTGTTATCTTTATCTTGTTAGTTTATTATCATATCATGTTCAGCTTATTAGACCAGTAGGTGTCTTGACTGTTCCTCGTCACTACTCCACCAAGGTTAGTCTTGATACTTACTGGGCACCGTTGCGGTGTGCTCATACTACACTTCTGTACATTTTTTGTACAGATCCAGGTATTTGATCGTTAGTGGCTGTGCGGATCGTTGATGTGGAGACTCAAGGTAGACCTGCTGCTGGGTTCGCAGGCCTCAGAGTCACCTTCTATTGTACTTATTTTCATTGTTTCCTTTTGTTCCGGAACAGTGATGTATTCATTTTGTATAACTACTCCTATAAAGGCTTATGACTTGTACTATGTATTCATTTTGTACAACTACTCCTAGAAAGGCTTATGACTTGTACTACCGATTTTGGGAATTATAAATTGTTCAGAGATATCTAATTCGAAGTTAGTGAATATTATCGATATTTCTGTTAATGTTAGGCTTACTTAGTTTTAGAGACTAGGTGCCATCACGATCCCTTCGGAGGGATTCTGGGTCGTGATAGTTAATAGCAAAAATATGGGTTAAAATCGGTTGGTCTTTTGGCCCAACAGACAAAGTGTGTAATTTTTTCTTATTCAGTACTCCCTCCGGTCTATAATAAGTGAATTTTTGGCCTTTGACGTACTCGCTCAGAAAATACTAACTCTTAAAAAAAATCTATTTTGACTAATTAAATTACTCATAATCAAAACTTGCATATTGTTAACTTGACTCATTGAGATATGTAAATAAGAGCATTTTGGAAAATAACAAATTAAAGTTACTTCATTTTTGATTATGTAAAATGTCACTTATTTTGGACCGAAATAAAAAGATAAAAAAGTACCATTATCTGTATTTATTATTGAAGAAAGAAGTCAAAGCATCATTAAAACTTATGCATGAAATAATTAATTTTATAGAGAGAAGGGAGGACACTTCCCCAGCGTCACCTACCAACAATGTGTGGATATATGACCAACTGGATATTTGGATTGGAACTAACTCAGACTACCTCATTTTTTATTCCACGTTTCTTTTTTCCGACGACGATCTTCTAACATTTTTTTCTTGTCTATATAATACTGTATATATTAATAACATATGTCATTTTAAGTTGGTTATACTTTCTTCCAACCCAAGTAGAATAAATCACTAGTTTAAAAAATAAAATCGCATGTTAAAAAACAATTGCTTTATAACTATAAATGACAGACTCAACCAAATCTTCTTTCACAATATATAGTGCTATTCCAACTCCAATATCATTGCCAGTTTGAAACACAAAACAGGTGATTAATTTTATGCAGTTGCATTGGATTTGTGGGGCAAATTCATTTTTAATACTAGCATGCTAGATTAACACGTGTGACATGACATGTCCAACAGTTCATGACCCTAATAATAGCTTATACTAACTCCTGAATAATTGAAGTTAGACTTAGTTGGTGCTTAGTGTTTATAAACCGATATTCTTTGCCCTCAAAAAAACAAATTTTATGGTGGTCCGTCCATTATATACACACTATCTTCACCCATAAACCAAAGAAGAAGAAGTAAAAGAATATATATTACTTCATAGTTACCAGGCGTAGAATAAAAAATGCACAAGGTCAATCAACTTTCTAAGCATGCTCAATTGTTCTTATCAATTCATCTCTAAACTTGTAAATTATAGTATTGACTTAATGATCAAGAATATATACAAAATAATCCTATTTTATGCAAATATATATAAGGAATTTTGGAGCATATGATTAGTCGAGGATCGACTTTGATTTATATCAAACTGCGGTGCAGAGTTAGGTTGTCAAGCTCGAGACCCTGAGACTAATTAAGATCGAGACCGACCAAAACCGAGACCGACCAAGATTGAGATCGATCAAGATCAGGACCGAATAAAATGGAGATCGAGGGTAGCTTACTGGGTCGAGTAACGGAAAGACGAAATATCCGCAATCGGGCGAGGATCACGGTGCAGATCCCGGCACGTATCAAGAAGAGGCCGATTAATTAGCCAATCATGGGATTTTTTTATTATATTTAGAATTGTACCAAGAATAGGACTCCCCTACATATAAAGGGGTCTGATCATTTGTGAAGGACCATCATATTCACGTTACATAAAGCAATACACTGTTTTTCTCTTAAGCTCTCAATATTTCTGTTACTTTGTTCATACTTTCCCGCGAAATATTCACTTGATTCGAGGGCAACCTAGCTCAAGGATCAAATCTATATATTTTATTTGGTTTGCTTTATTTATATTTATAGTTAATATCAGTATCAATTTATATTTTCTCTCAGTTTGTACTAAGTAAATCACGTGTCCTTAAAATCAAAGTTTAAATTCAATTGTTATCCGTTATTAGGGTAAACAGTTTGGCGCCCACCGTGTGGCTAAGGATAATAGTGATTGCCTGGTACAAATTTTCGTAACACACACTATTTTACGCTTGTTCTTTGAAGTGTCTTCGATTATAGGATTAAGAGATGTAAAACTCTCAGTCAGCAGCTCAACACATTGACAATGATCTCAGCCACCACGGCGAAAATGAGAACATTGCACCAGGAAACGTTGTACCCCCTGCTGGCCTCGATGGAGTTCCGGCTATAGATCCAATCGACGTCTGTTCGCATGTAGCCATCAATGGAAATTTGTCCTTCGATCCCGAAAGCAGCGTTCGTGGGTGAAGATGACGGGATCAGCCTGCGGGTAATCTTCAAAATGTTGCAGGCCCAACAGGCAGCAATAGCTCATCCCCAAAATCAGAACCACACGCTAAGCAGGGGCGAACTCGAGCCATCCCAAGAAGTTGTACACAGGGTCGAATCGGCTTTGAGAAAATCGAATGAGAAGGAATCGGAGATCAATCCTGCTATTATAAAGATGCACGAAGAACTGACAAAGCGAATCGAGACCGGGGAAAAGAAGATCGAAAAAAACGATATGAAGGTAGAAACCTATAACTCCAGGGTCGACCAAATCCCGGGGGCACCATCGATATTGAAAGGACTAGATTCCAAAAAGTTTGTATAAAAACCTTCCCCCCAAGTGCGGCTGCAAAGCCAATTTCCAAGAAGTTTCGTATGCCCGAGATCCCTAAGTATAACAGGACAACTGATCCAAACAAACACGTCACCTCATACACGTGTGCCATCAAAGGAAATGACTTGGAAAATGACGAGATTGAATCCGTCTTGCTGAAGAAATTCGTAGAGACTCTATCGAAGGGTGCTATGATTTGGTATCATAATTTATCGCATAATTCAATTGATTCGTTTGCTATGCTTGCAGATTCTTTTGTAAAGGCACACGCCGGAGCCACTAAGGTTGCGACAAGAAAGTCGGACATTTTCAAGGTAAGGCAGAAGGACAACGAGATGCTTGGGGAATTCGTATCTCGATTCCAAATGGAACGAATGGATTTGCCACCGGTCACCGACGATTGGGTTGTTCAAGCTTTCACTCAAGGTCTCAATGTTCGAAGTTCCATAGCTTCACAGCAGTTGAAGCAAAATTTAATCGAATATCCAGCTGTCACTTGGGCCGATGTAAACAATCGGTATTAGTCAAAGATCAGGGTCGAGTATGATCAACTTGGGGCTCCTTCCGGGTCCGTTATCCTAACAGGCCTGTGGATAGAATCAAGAGGGATATCCACCGAGAACCAAGGTTGAATAGAGATCGATATCAACCATATAATGGAGACTGTAGAGGCAGCGGATCTGGGCAAAACTTTGCATGGAATGAAAGGAGAAATGATCGAGGTCAAAATTCATGGGGACTCATGAGCAAGAGTGGTTTCGACAGGGATGCCGGGCCCAAAGAAGCACCGCGGTTGTTAAATTATAATTTCAACATAGATGCATCCGCCATTATATCAGACATCGAACGTATCAAAGATACTAGATGGCCTCGACCTCTACAGACCGATCCAACCAAGAGAAATCACAACCAAATGTGCAAGTATCATGGCACGCATGGCCATAAAATAGAAGATTGTAGGCATCTAAGGGAGGAAGTAGGCTGATTGTTCAACAAGGGGCACCTTCGAGAATTCTTAAGAGATCGGGCCAAGAATTACTTTAAAGATAGAGATTCAATCAGATAGAACGAGCAAGAGGAGCCACAACACGTGATTCACAAGATCGTTGGAGGGGTCGAGATTCCTCTAGGACAAGTGTTTAAACGCACCAAGGTGTCGATCACAAGGGAGAAACAAACTCGGGATTACGTACCAGAAGGAACCTTGTCTTCAATGACGAGGATGCAAAAGGGATCGTACAACCCACGACAACGCACTGGTAATATCTGTACTTATGAATAAAACTCAGGTTAAATGTGTTTTAATTGATCCAGGTAACTCGGCCAACATTATTCGATCGAGGATCATAGAACAGCTCGGCCTACAGGATCAGGTTGTGCCCGCAGCCCGAGTACTAAACGGCTTCAATATGGCATGTGAAACCACCAAAGGTGAGATAACTTTGCTAGTAAACGTGGCTGGGACCATCTAAGAAATGAAGTTCCACGTGATCGAGGGCGATATGAGGTATAATGCCCTATTAGGGAGATCGTGGATCCACAATATGAGGGCAGTGCCCTCGACCCTTCACCAAGTTCTAAAGTTGCCGACGCCAGAGGGAGTCAAAGCAGTCTACGGGGAGCAATGATCGCGGCCGTCTCAACACTACACAATGGTAGGAAGAGTGGGTAGCAATAACTAATACCCGAATAGTGGATCGGGGTCGAATTTCCGCAGGGAGCTTGGAATGGAGTTGTATTGCCTGTCTAGCCTAGAATTGCATTTGTACTTCTAATTGCACTCCTAACATTTTTGGGGGTTTTATATTTAAGACTACTATTGTAAACTAAGGATTAAAGCTAAATTATGCTAAGGAAATATTGCTAAGTTGTGCTTAATATAGGAAAAAGGCACTAGGGTCGTGACACTACCTAGGTGGCTAGCTAACGGGTAGAAGCTACTAAGGGGAGATTGATAAATCTCTGTTTATTGCTATAGCCGTTGCACAATTGCACTCATTCTCACACCTCTTGGTAGAGAGAACGATTTCGCCCAATTGACTCTCTCGAGACCAATTAGGTAGGCCAATTAGACCGGGCAACTAGGGCTCAAGCAGGGTAGTTACTCTTTCGAGGTTTAACCCGTTAATTGGGACTACCATTCTCATGGGTCCATCCCAATTCCTTGTTGGGTTAACTTTTAGGGTCATATGGCTCTCTTTCTCAAGAAGAGTTAGACCCACTAAGCTTGAATTCATGTTTGCAACCACAAATTCTAGATTGAAACACAAAATCAACCCAAATAACAAATACCCACTCTCAATCTCACCCTAGAATGCAACACCCATTAAATACCCACACTAGGGTTGAGCCACAACCCTAGCTAAGGGGTTTAGCTAGACATAATTAAAGAAGAAATAGTATAGATGAAAATGAACATAATAATTGATTACTACTTAAAATCTATGATATTCAAGAGTAAAAATGCCAAAATAGGCTACAAAATACTTCTCACGAGCGCAGCTCTTGTTCAGCAGCTAAAACATAACCTAAAAATGTTAAAAAGATCTATTTATACCGAGCTAGAAAATCTGGACATAAATGCCCCTGCTGGGTAGGCGCGGACCGCGCAAAAAGGGAGTGCGACCCCGTTGGCTCTTGGACTCTTGAACTCTGTTCTCTGAAGTTGGGACCATGGACCGCGCAGAAATGTAGCGCGGTCGCGTTTCAGGACGGGCGCAGACCACGTATAAATGGAGCGCGGCCGCATGGCAGTACTTTGGCAAAAACACCATCTCTCTGAATCTCATCCACGCGGACCGCGTAAAAAGGAGCGCGGACCGCGCAGGATGCCCTTGAATGAACCAGTCTCTGAATCTCCTAGCGAGGCCGCGTGGCAAAACAGTGCGGTCCGCGCTAGGTCTTCTTGTTCCCCACTTCAATTGGTCTTTGACACTTGGCAGGTTTCACTCCGTTTTGAGCCGATCTTTGACATTTGTCATCTTGTCGCTCAAACCTGCAATCAAGCGCAACTTGTAAGCATTTTGGGATTATTTTGTGGCAATTCATAACAAAAGCAATAGCAAGTAGGGGTATAACCATGTTAAAATCCTAACTTATCAGGAGCCGAGGACATTTAATACAAAAGTAAAGGCCAACAATCCTTTCTCATGGTACCACCTGCAGGGTGCTGACAACCCAAAGTTCAAGGGTAAGGCAACTACCTCCGCTGGCCAGTTTGAGGAGCCAACGACAGTAGTTACTGATTCAGCTGCTAAGCCTTCCACAATTGCCATGCCTTCCACTGCAGCCGGTCCTTCTACCGAGACAGCTGAAATGCCACCACCTCCACCTGCTCGACCATCTAAATTAGTGCCAGTGCCTGCCTCTTCCACATATCCACTGACTGCACTGCGAGTCTCCCAGACGTTGGCGAGTCTCAACAACTGGATGTAGGCAGCTACTTCAAAGCTGTCTGACATATCCAGTGCTATTGCAACACAGTCTTCTGCCCCTACAGCACTTGAGGTACCTCCATCAGTGGAGGAAACAATGAAGAAGATTCTGGAAAACCAGAAGACTATCATGGCTACAGTGGTAGCACACGGGAAAGCTATTGAGGATTTGGGCAAACAGGTTAAGAAGATGAGGAAATCTCAGGCATCAAAGAAGTCAGTGGACAGATTGAGCAAACTGGTGGCCAAGCTTGCATCAGTTGGATATATCCCTCTTGACCTTCTTATGGAGACAACACCAGCAGCACCAGCAGCTCCAGCAGTACCCGAGGCATTAGAGGTAGCATCCAGCTAGTCTGAGGAGCCGGACCTTACTGCCCACACCGCTGAGGAGATGCTCCAGATGCTTAGCAACCCTTTTGTCCCTCAGCCGGGTGATGATGAGATACAGTTGGAGGAGACCGAGGGTGCTGAGGATGCCATGCATACTGAGACCACATGGGAAGTTCTCTTAACTCTCTACCCTTCCTTGTTCTTATTTTTGTTAAGCATTGAGGACAATTCTCATTCTTATTCAGGGGGTGGTCTATTTTCATTGATTTGATATTGACATTGGCCTGTAATAACTCTTTTACTCTTTTTCTTTTATCTTTATTTTCTCTTTGCTATGTATATATTCCGCCTTTTCATTTGATGTATATATTCATTTCCCTCCAATTTGTATATTCATTTGTCTTACTTTCCGCATTTTATTTTATAGCTTCTTTAGTTTGTTTTTCTTAGTAGTATAACTTCTTATTTACTTTAGTAGCTTCTTTTTGATATGGTAGCTTCTTGTTATGTTTAAGTGAACGATAAACCTTTGATTTTCTTAATGCCACGATTCTTTCCAAAGGTGGGTTTTGTGTGAACCGGGTGGCTCTTCCCAATGATAGATGGCGTGACAACCTTCTTAAGGGATTGAGTCCGTTTTATTTTATCTTTAGGCAAAAAATAGTAGTAATGAATAAAAGGGTCTCAAGCATGCTTCACTTGGTACCAACACAGTTACCTACGGCCTTATGGTTAAAAATAAGTTGCTGGCAGAAAATAGCTCTAGTTGTGACCTTTTGACTCATGTGTTGATTTAAGCAGTCATCGAGTGGTTCAGTCGAGCCATTTGTGATTCTTAATCTTAACTAGGGTTGTTGTGGGCCCTTGACTCCATTCTCTTTAGCAATCCAGCAGCGTGAGAGGTGAGATATTGAGTTGCAAGTCCAAAGTACCCATGCTAATAGTCTAGAACTTGCCCCAAATGTTTTTCTAGGCGAAATTCTAAGCGTAGCTTGGCTTGAGAAATGATTGTAGGCTCTCCTTGATCTAATTTGAAATCTTCCATAGCCTACCAATGTGATATCCCTAGTCAACCCATTTGAGCCTAAACCCTTTTTCATTCAATAACCACGTTACAAGCCTTTATTCATTTTGTAATGACCCTCTCTTGGCACCCGTTCTTTCCTTAGCATTCTTGAGAAACAATTGGCTAAAGCATAAGATTGGGGGAGAGATGATGAGTTTGAAAGTGATATAAAGGTAGAAAGAAATGAAAAAAAAGGGAAGGCAAAGAAAAGAAAGAGAGAACAAAAAGAAAAATTCCAAAAAGAAAGTGAATAAAGCAAAAAGTTGAAGGGAGTCAAAGAAAAACAAAGATGAAAGGCATGGAGTAAATAGACAAGGAGAAAAATGAATATCATGAGCAAGAAAGAGTGACGTTACGTCTCTCTAGTTCCCCCGAGGAAAAAGAAAATGACTCAAAGAGTCGATAAAGTTTGAGCCAAAAATAGAAAATGGAGTGCTTAAGGAAAGATGAACCCATTCTATTCCATCAAGTCCTACCTTGGTCCAAAAGCCTTCATTATACCCCGAAAAAAAAACCCTACATGATTTCAAGTTAAGTGACCGTACATTAGTGGTGATTTACATAAAGGGGAAAGCTTATGGTACTTAGAGCCGGACTTGTGACATTCTTTTGAAAGAGATGAGCGAACTTTTCACAATCCTTGCATCGAGTGTTTCATTCTAAAGTGAGATATGCTAATGGAGAGTAGAGGAGGTGGAGTTTGGGATCCACAATGACCTACATAGTAGAGCGAGCGTCCTTGATGAATAGAGTCAACTCTTGATGCTCTAGTGCCACATTAGAACTATTGTACTCAAAAGGTCAAATCATCGCATTGTTTATAATTCATACGTGTTGTGGATAATTGTTGGTCCCAATTGATGTGTGTTTGATTCGCATTAGGCCAGCTGAAATAGCTCTTTTATTGTGTAGATGAGAATTACCTTATTTGCTTGAGGACAAGAAAAAGCTTAAGTTTGGGGGAGTTGATAAGTAGGGATTTTGACTACTTATTTGCGCTCTTTTACTTTTGTTTTAGACCAAAATTGCTTAAAGGTATTCCCGAAAACTAATAAAATGTGTTTGCTTGCAGGAGTGCTGGAATATGAGCTAAAGAGCAGAAAATCAACTCAAGAAGAAGTAATTTTGGACAAGGACCAAAATGAGGCTAAAATGGCACAATGCGAACCGCACAATATTGAGTGGGGCCGTAGAACCTGAAGAGAACCTATGAAAGAAATTCCTTTGCAAAGTGCAGACTGCATAATTCTTGTGCGGCCGCAGAAGATAAGGTTCAGAGAGATGGGATTTTAGGCCATGAAGAAATGCGGACCGCACCATTATTGTGCGGCCGCAAAATCTAGAGCACGACCGCACTCAGAAATGTGCGGTCCGCAGAAGTCCCACAATGCCAAAGCCCAAGGTCAAGAAGTGCGGACCGCACTATAATTGTGCGGTCGTAGAAGCAAGAGTGCGGCCGCACTCAGAAATGTGCGGTCCGCAGAAGCTGAAGAAGTGCGGCCGCAGAACTGGAGCCTGTCATGCTAAGTCTCAATGTGCGGACCGCACAAAGAATTGTTAACTCTGCAGGGGCAATTTTGTCAGATATTTTCAGCTTAGTATAAATAGAACTTTTTGTGATTTTTAGGTCAAGTTTTGTAAGTTGGAAGCACCTGTGCCGTTTTATTTACTGTATTGGGTAACGTTGCACTATATTAGCTTTTAAACATTAGATTTTCTTCCTTTAATCATCTATTATGAATTTTATCTTAGTTTCCTCTTTAATTTCTTCATTTTTCATGAGTAGCTAAATTTCTAGCTAGGGTTGTGACACAACCCTAGTATGGGTACTTAATGGGTGTTTGATTTAGGGCTTGTTTGTGATTGGGTTAGTGATATTTAGCCTAGTTCTTGCTTGAATTCAAGAATTAATGATTGTAAATATTGATTCATGCCTAATTGACTTAGTCTCTACTTGAGAAAGAGAGACCAAGTCTAGGAAAACTTGGCTAACAAGGAATTAGGGTGAAATCAAGAAATTGATAGCCCCAATTAAAGGGTTGAATCTAGAGATAGTAAGACCCGACTTGAGCATTTATCACTTATTTTGTGCAATACCTATTTGGACTTGAGAAAGCTAAATTGGGCAAAATCACTCTAACTACCGAGAGGTATTGAGTGGGTAATTGCGTGTGATTGCTATATTACAACCCCAATCCAACTTGCCCTAGAGTTTACAACCCGCTAGGTAACCACCAAGGTGGAAGTCATGACCTTAGATCTTTTATAACTTGAAAAACAACAATACCAAAAACATTGTCTCTTAGCTTTACATTTGCAAACATTAGCATAATCATTAGAAATAGGAAGAAACTACCAAATGTGAGCACGTGATTTTTGCCTTAAGCAGTAATTCCCAAAGTTTCAAACAAAACAATTGTTTCTAGTATTTTATAATTTTTTGTGAATTTTGTGGCATTCTTTGGTAATTGTTGCATTTTTATTTGTGCATTTTAATCCATATGAAAATACCAAAAAATATGCATTGGCATTTAGGGATTTAATTTCACAATTTTAGTATTAATTAGTTTTAGAATAAAATATAAAGAAAATTGCAAGAAAATAGTTCATTGCATTACTAATTATTGCATTTATTTTTAAATAGAGTTACAAGTAATTTTAGGAGTTAAATAGTGTAATTAGGTCTTCGCTTTGTTTTAGCATTTTATAAAATCAGAAAAATAAATACAAAAATACCAAAAAAAGGGGGAAAAGGAAAAATTAAAAATGGTCTTAATTGGAGACCAAATTTGGGCCAAAATCAGTTAGCCCAAACAAAATTCCCACGTCCAGGCCCAAATGCCTTGGCCGGTCCAAGTGCCTCATGATCAAACGACGTCGTTTTGACGTCGTTAATCACGACCATCCATCTCCCCAGATCCAGTGGCCAAAATTGACTCTCAAAAATGTAATAAAACTGTAATAACTTTTATACAAAACTCAACGACAATTCCCATCCTCCTCGTACAAACCTTAACCCCGCCTTCCTCCGCCGTCCTCCGCCCTAGCGCCGCCGGCGGCGATGCTCCGATGACCACCAAAAATACACCACTGACTCCCCTCGTCTTCCCCTGTCCAACCATGCCCTCAGCTCCCCTCGAATCATAGCCAATCTCGTCGAATATTCCATCGAAGTTTCCGGCCAAGTCGCAAACTCACCCAAACTGGCCCAAATTCGTACCAAATGTCCCTCATCCCTCCCTCATCATTAATCCCTAACCAAAATCTTTCGAATATTGCCAGAGCTTCTCGAATTTTAGATCTTAGACTGGCAGAACCCTAGCTCAGAAAATCTTGGGGATTTTAGACCGTAATTTCCCTAATCATGTCTGTTCTTTTGAAAACACCCGATTAGGGATGTTACGTGCCAAGAATCCCGGAGGATTCAAACAAATGGCCGGTCAGAGTTTTCCCATGGTCAGTCGAATGCTCTGATTCAGTAAGTTTGCTGATTACTTCTATTTTTGATTTTGGAGTTCCGTATCTGTTCTAAGTTTAGTTTACGATTTGAGCTTTGTTTGGATTTCAATTGATTAGTAATCTCTTGTAGTTGCTGTTAGTTAGCATTAATCAGTTTAAATCAGTTTAATTAGTAATCGTATTAACAGTTCCATGTTTAGGGTTTAATTAAGTTTTATGATTTGTTAATGATCTTCGTGGAGGTACTATTATNTGGCATCTGATCTGCCAATAGCTTGTCTACGTCAGCTCGAAGCTTCTTCACTGACTCCCTTGACGCCCTTGGCTTTCTCATCTTCTTATGTTCCTTGGCCAACTCCTTCAAAGCCTTACCATGCGAATCTACCGCCTTAGTCAAGGTGGCCTGAGTCTCTAAAATCTTCTCCTGGTTGGCTAGGAGCTTCTTCAATGTCTCCTCAATAGAAGGAGGAATCTGAACAGTGGCTGGTGCTGACTAGGCCTCAACTGTAGTAGCCAAGGTGGACAACTTGGATGTCGCAGCTGACATCCAGTTGTTCAGACTGGCTAAAGACTGACTGAGCTGGTGGGCAGTGAACCGATGAGTCTTTGATGAAGGGACTGCCGGGTCAGCTGAAGTAGAAGGACCTGGGGGCAAGGGCTCACTGGTGGAAGTGGCAGGGATGGAGGATGGTCCAGCAGAAGGCTCTACCGCAACTGGCTCCTCAGACTGGCCAGTTGGGGCAGAGGTGGGTGGCTGGTATTTCTTTGACTTTGGGTTATCCGAACCCAACTGACTATACCATGAGTAGGGGGCCACCGGCTTGGTTGTGACATCAAATTGTTTCTTCTTGACCTTCAAATCCCTAAAGTACAGAGACAGGGTGTTGGGGAAGGGGTAATTTGTGGTCGTCTCCTGTCCCACAGCAGAAATCACCCTCGAGATGATGTTACCAACATTGATAGGAAAACCGGCCATGATGGATGCCACAAGAACAGCCCGGGCAAGAGGAACTGTGTGATCATGAGTGGAAGGATCAAGTCTACTACACACAAATGTCAACCAACCCTTAGCTTCAAAACTGAAGGTGTTCCGCAGAATCTTCTCCCCTGCTTTCAACCATTTTGGAACAGTGCCTGGGGCTGCCAAATATTCGGCCAACCAAGGACGCACCTCCTCACCCATTGCCAGCTTAGCTAAGTACTCTGTCTCATCCTCCTCCTTGAACCCCAAATAGTCATTCAAGGACTTCCCATCAAACACCACCATTTTGTCTCTCACCTTCGTCACCTTAGTATCTTTGACTATGTGAGAAACATTGCAATAAAATTCTTTCACCATATGTTCATTGGCATCAATACATCTCTCCCTGAAGAAGTCCCAGCCATATCTAGTTCTAAATTCCTTTTGCACGTTCGGGTTGTGAGGTAGGAGGTCTTTGTCAATGAATGTTCTCTCTGGAATCAGTTTTCTCAAGGGCCACCACTCTCTGAATTTATGGAAAGCCAACTTACTCACAAATCTGTCTGCCCATGCTTCAGGTTTTTTGGTTCGTTCAATTCCCCCGACTTGAGGCTCACCTCCCTCACTATATCCTGCACTCTCCCCGGATAATGAAGCTGTGGGGGAGGTGGAGTATTGATCACCACTGCCTGCTACGGACTCATCAGACGAATCCGAGATGACGTTGACTGGTCTTTTGGACGAGGGTGAAGGTGGAGGAGTGTCCTGTAATTGGAGTGGGTCAGAGACGTGAGTGGGGACAGACTCTGAGGTTATGCTCCTGGATGGTGCATACTCACTCCCCGAAGAGTGAGAGGCAGCTCTATCAGTAGCCCGTATCAGTTTACAGGTCTTTTTAATATTTTCCCGAGCCTGGGGAGTGAGTTTAGCTATTCTCTTTCCCTTACTCCCTCGGGAGGCACCACCTCTCCCGGGTTGTTGTGTTTGTTTACCGCCTCGTTTTATAACCATGATCTGCAAAAATACATGTCTAACATTGTTAGTTTAAGCACATCCAGTGGAAAAGATGAATAACACAAGAGGAAAACACAGTTAATTTGCATAACACAGAAGCAGAACACAGGGGCGCGGACCGCGCAGGGCATATGCCCCCAATGAACCTCTCTGAATTTCCCAACGCGGTCGGCACTGATATGGACCGCGGACGCGTTGGGCCAGCACAGAACGCGCAAAAATGTGACGCGGCCGCGCCGGTAAGGTAGGCACCCACAGAAGAATCAACACGGACCGCGCAGAAAGGACGCGCGGCCGCGTTGGGCCATGTAATTGAACTGAGCTAGGGTTTAGCATTTTGGTCCATTTTTCATCAAATCTTTGAGTCCTAGTTGTCCCTACTCAATTACTCATATTGAAATTCATGCCCAATGTTCAAGATAAACACAAAAACTAAGCTAATCATTAAACCTAAAAAAAATGGGAATAAAGAAGAAGCTATACTACTCGGAAGCAAACAAAATAATTAAAAATAAAGACTAATGAGTGAAATGTGAAAGAAATTTTACCGGGAATTATGAAGATTCAAGCTACTGGGTGCAAAAGATATTAGATGAACAGTAAAAATGAGCCTCAGGAAGTTAGAGTGCAAAAAGGGTAAAGTGAGGCCTAAGGCCTCTATTTATAGAAAACAGTGGGACCCCCTTCTTACCTACCAGCGCGGCCGCGCAAAAATGGCCGCGGACCGCGCTGGTTTGGAAGCCAGCACACTTGAACCTAGTTGTTCACGCGGACCGCACTGTTTTGTAGCGCGGCCGCGTGTGAAACTTAAGAGAGCATGATTACTTGGATATGCCCAGCGCGGACCGCACAAAAATGCTGCGCGGCCGCGCGGGTAACTTCAGAGACTTAACTCCCCTAGCACAAGCCTGCGCGGACCACACAAAAATGCTGCGCGGCCGCGCGGGTAATTTCAGAGACTTAACTCCCCTAGCACAAGCCTGCGCGGACCGCACTGATTTGTAGCGTGGCCGTGTTGGCCAACTTCAGAGACCTGACTTTTTGTGCTTTTGTTTTGCACTGCTTCAACATTATCCCTGCAACATCTCACAAACCATTAGCCCAAAAATCCTAGTATATAAAGAAAATCAAAGAAATAGAAAAAGACATGGGTTGCCTCCCAAGAAGCGCCTGATTTAACGTCGCGGCACGACGCATGTTACCATCATATCACTTCAAATGAATGTGTGCCACCACGTGGCTGTCATCAAACTTTCCCAAATAATGCTTGACACGATGCCCATTAACCCGAAATACTTCACCATTCTTGTTTTTGAGTTCAAGAGCACCAAAAGGAGTCACAAATACCACTTCAAAAGGACCACTCCACTTAGACTTGAGCTTGCCCGGAAACAACCTCAACCGGGAGTTGAAAAGAAGAACCATGTCACCCAACTTGAACTCCTTACCCCGAGCATATTTGTCGTGAAGGTACTTCATCTTGTCCTTATACAAGGATGAGCTGGAGTAGTCATGAAATCTAAATTCATCAAGTTCATTCAATTGCTCCACACGGAGATTGGCTGCAACATCCCATTCCAAGTTCAACTTTCTCAACGCCCACATAGCCTTGTGTTCTAATTCCACCGGAAGATGGCAAGCCTTACCAAACACCAACCGATACGGAGACATACCAATTGGGGTCTTATAAGCCGTCCGATAAGCCCAAAGAGCATCATCCAATTTCTTCGACCAATCGGTCCTATTAGCATTCACCATTTTGGACAAAATACTCTTTATTTCCCGATTTGGGACTTCCACTTGACCGCTAGCTTATGGATGATAGGGGGTGGTCACTTTGTGGTTAACTCCATACTTAGTGAGCAATGAGTCGAAAGCCTTGTTGCAAAAATGGGACCCCCCATCACTAACAATGGCCCGAGGAGTACCAAACCTCGTGAAGATACTCTTTTTCAATAATGCTACAACATTTCGGGCTTCATTGTTGGGTAGAGCCACGGCTTCCACCCACTTTGAGACATAATCTACCGCCACGAGAATGTAAGTGTTACCACAAGAGCTCACGAACGGACCCATGAAATCGATGCCCCAAACATCAAAAATATCCACCTTGCGAATTGTATTGAGGGGCATCTCATCCTTCTTGGAAATACCGCCGGCTCTTTGACATGCATCACATCTCTTCACCAAGTCACTAGCATCCTTGAACAATGTCGGCCAGTAGAATCCGCAACTCAAAACTTTTGAGGCCGTCCTCACCCCCCCCCCCCCCCATGATGGCCACTATAGGGAGAAGAGTGACAAGCCTCCAATATGCTCATTTGTTCACTTTCCGGTACACATCTTCTTATCACCCCATCCGTGCAAATTTTAAACAGATACGGATCATCCCAATAGAAATCCAAGCTATCCCGCTTGAGTTTCTTCCTTTGGTTGGAAGAGAGCTCACACGGGACATTACCAGTCACAATGAAGTTGGCGATGTCCGCGAACCATGGCATATCACAAATAGAAACGGAAAGAAGCTGCTTGTCGGGGGAACCTATCATTAATCTCAATACCATCACATGGCCTCCCCTCTTCCTCTAACCGGGACAAATGGTCCGCAACTTGATTCTCGCTTACCTTTCTATCCACAATCTCTAA
>NW_017671981.1:185553-198144 GCF_001879085.1 Nicotiana attenuata
TCACATAGGGCCTTAGCAAACTCCGCACTCCCGATAGTGCAAGGAATAGTAAAAGCTCCAGGGTCTTCTAGTTTTGGGCCCATAGAATGCACAATCGCACTAACTTGGTGCGTCATCTTTATTGTTTCACACTCCATAGAACGCTTCTTGGTGACTAAATCCTTCATAAATTTTGCGTACCCAGGCATTTGTTCAAGTGCCTCCACTAAAGGAACATTGATTGTGAGGCTCTTCATCATGTCTATGAATTTCTTGAACTGATTGTCATTCTTTTGCTTTGCTAACCGCTGAGGATATGGTGGAGGTGGTCTAGGCAAGGGTGCCTTGGCCTTGGGCACCGCTGGCTCGGGTATATCAATAATGTGTTCCCTAGACGGGTTCACGGCATCTTGAGTCTCTACCCCGGCCTCATCATCAATATCAATCCGCACATCATTTGTCACTATTGGTTCAACCACATTGTCAACATTCAAAAGCACATCATCATCATGCAACTCAACTTCATCATTCACAACCCGATTCTCAGCCGAGGCATGCACATCACCGCCTCTTCCACTCCTAGTTGTAACTGCCATCACATGATTGTTACCCCCCTTTGGGTTCACTACCGTGTCACTTGGTAGCGCACCTTTTGGTCGGGTATTTAAAGCTTGAGAAATTTGTCCTATTTGCACCTCCAGGTTCCGGATGGATGTGTTATGTGAAGCCAATTGTGCGTCAGAATCTTGTTCTTTTTCATCATCTGCTCGAACATCATCTCTATCCGTCCCATATCACTCCCGGAAGAACTAGGCCCTTGCGACTGAAAGGGGGGTGGATTGTTTGGTTGTTGGAACATGGGGGGCCTTTGAAAGCCTTGCCCCCTACCACCATTATTCCACCCTCCTTGATTGCTATTGTTGTTGCTCCAATTGTTGTTGTTCCCGTTCCAATTGCCTTGGTTGTTACCTTGATTACCCCAATTGTTGTTCTGATTGTTATTGTTCCAATTGTTACCACCTTGTTGTTGATTATTGTTATTCCAATTGCCGCCTCCTTGTTGATTGCCCCAATTGCCTTGGGGGCGCCATTGTTGATTCCCTTGATTTCCTCTATTTCCTTGGTAGTTATTGACATATTGGCATTCCTCACTTTGATCATCATAACACTCGTTCGAATAACCACCACCATCATTGTTGTTGTCAAACTGCTCACAATTACCTTGTTGTTGTTGTTGCCCCCTTTGCCTCCTTTTTAGCATAGAAACATTCTCTATTGCATTG
The DNA here is from genome assembly GCF_001879085.1 of Nicotiana attenuata. Classification (NCBI taxonomy): domain Eukaryota; kingdom Viridiplantae; phylum Streptophyta; class Magnoliopsida; order Solanales; family Solanaceae; genus Nicotiana; species Nicotiana attenuata. The sequence continues at coordinate 186,816 of NW_017671981.1, forward strand.
ACTTGGCGCGGATTTTGTACTTGTTGCAATTGCGCCTTCGCCAATTGATTCATTGTTGTTGTAAGTTCGGCAATAGCTTGGCCATGGTCATTCAACTCCTTGTGCAAATGGATGACCGTAGGGTCACCTTGAGGTACATTCGCTCGGCTTTGCCATGCCGAAGAGGTGTCGGCCATTTCATCAAGTACATCACATGCCTCTTGGTAAGAAAGTTTCATAAAGTTCCCACCGGCCAATTGGTTCACAATGCACTGATTCGTAGTGTTGATGCCCCTATAGAAAGTCTGCTGGATCATCGCCTCGGTCATGTCGTTGTTAGGGCACTCCTTCACCATTGTTCTATATCGTTCCCAGATCTCGTGCAATGGTTTCGTTGGCATTTGCTTTAAAGCTAGAATTTCATCCCGAAGAGCTGCCATATGACTTGGAGAAAAGAACTTGGCAATAAATTTATCCGCCAATTCATCCCATGTGTGAATAGAATGATTTGGAAGCCTTTCTAACCAGTCCAACGCTTTACCCCGAAGAGAAAACGGGAAAAGCCTCAATCTGAACGCATCCTCCGACACGTTTGTTTGTTTGCTGCCCCAGTAAGTATCTACGAACCCCTTCAAGTGCTTGTATGCATTTTGGTCGGAGGCGCCCGTAAAATATCCCCTTTGCTCGAGCAAGGTCAACATGACATTAGTGATTTGAAAGTTCCCCGCCAGGATTCGGGGAGGAACAATGGCACTCGCGTACCCTTGATTTGGAAGAACTCTTGGGACTGCTCTTGGCGGTGGCGGAGGAGGGTCTAGAATAGGATTGTTGTCATTTGCGTTGGCCGGACGGCCTCTTCGTGGAACTTGAGGTGGTATATCCTCCTCGGGTTCAAGATCATCTACCTCCTCCCCCGCATTCACGTTGCCAAGAGGGTCATTTGCATTGAGAGCCATAGTACCTGATTGATCGACACAAATAAAATTAGTATACAAGAAGGAAAGAGAAGCAAAACACAAAACTAGCTACACAGATAGTCAACACCGTAAGCTCCCCGGCAACGGCGCATAAAAGTTGATTGCGGCCGTCTCAACACTACACAATGGTAGGAAGTGTGGGTAGCAATAACTAATACTCGAATAGTGGATCGGGGTCGAATTTCCGCAGGGAGCTTGGAATGGAGTTGTATTGCCTGTCTAGCCTAGAATTGCGTTTGTACTTCTAATTGCACTCCTAACATTTTTGGGGGTTTTTATATTTAAGAATACTATTGTAAACTAAGGATTAAAGCTAAATTATGCTAAGGAAATATTGCTAAGTTGTGCTTAATATAGGAAAAAGGCACTAGGGTCGTGACACTACCTAGGTGGCTAGCTAACGGGTAGAAGCTACTAAGGGGAGATTGATAAATCTGGGTTTATTGCTATATCCGTTGCACAATTGCACTCATTCTCACACCTCTCGGTAGAGAGAACGATTTTGCCCAATTGACTCTCTCGAGACCAATTAGGTAGGCCAATTAGACCGGGCAACTAGGGCTCAAGCAGGGTAGTTACTCTTTCGAGGTTTAACCCGTTAATTGGGACTACCATTCTCATGGGTCCATCCCAATTCCTTGTTGGGTTAACTTTTAGGGTCATATGACTCTCTTTCTCAAGAAGAGTTAGACCCACTAAGCTTGAATTCATGTTTGCAACCACAAATTCTAGATTGAAACACAAAATCAACCCAAATAACAAATACCCAATCTCAATCTCACCCTAGAATGCAACACCCATTAACTACCCACACTAGGGTTGAGCCACAACCCTAGCTAATGGGTTTAGCTAGACATAATTAAAGAAGAAACAGTAGAAATAGATGAAGAAAATAACATAATGATTGATTACTAATTAAAAACTATGATATTGAAGAGGAAAATTGCCAAAATAGGCTACACAATAGTTCTCACGAGCGCAGCCCTTGTTCAGAATCTAAAACTTGACCTAAAAATGGTAAAAAGATCTATTTATACCGAGCTGGAAATTCTGGACAAAAATACCCCTGCGGGGTCAGTGCGGACCGCGCAAAAAGGTCGCGCGGCCGCGTAGGCACATTGAACTCTAAAAACTCATATCTGAAGTTGGGGGCCGCAGACCGCGCACAAATGTAGCGCGATCGCGGCGGAGGGTTGGCGCGGACCGCGCAGGAATGGGGCGCGGCCGCATAGCTTGACTTGGCCAAAATTCCATGTCTCTGAATCTCCTTCACACGGACCGCACTGATATGTAGCGCGCCGCGTGGGACTTAAGCCTTCTCTAAACTTCCTTTGCGCGGACCGCGCAGAAATGGAGTGCGGCCGCGTGGCTTGCACCTCAAATTACCCCTCTGAATCTCCTAGCGCGGCCGCGTGGCAAATCAGTGCGGTCCGCGCTAGGTCTTCCTGTTCCCCACTTCACTTGTTCTTGACATTTGGCAGGTTTCACTCCGTTTTGAGCCGATCTTTGACATTTGTCATCTTGTCGCTCAAACCTGCAATCAAGCGCGACTTGTAAGCCTTTTGGGACTATTTTGTGGCAATTTGTCACAAAAGCAATAGCACGTAAGGGGTATAATTATGGTAAAATCCTAGCTTATCAACTCCCCCAAACTTAAACCTTTGCTTGTCCTCAAGCAAACAAAATAAGACCCACCCCAACAAGAGCAATCCAAAAATTTCCAGCTATCCTAAAGTAACCTCAACAAGCATCAATTGGGACTAACAATTGCCCTCAATACGAATGCATCATTAACACATTTTAAGCTTTTGAAAACTATGGATCAAGTGTGACACAAGAGCATCAAGGGTTGACACATTTCATCAAAGGGCTTTTCTCAAATACCTTGGTCATTGTGGAACCCAAACTCAAACATCCTCAACTCTCCCTAAGCGAACCTCACCTTTTAGAGTATTGACACACAAACCGAGGTTGAAGGACTTTCACTCATTCTCTCACAACGAAGGTCACAAGTCCGGCTTTAGGTACCATATGCTTNTAGTTCTCACGAGCGCAGCCCTTGTTCAGAATCTAAAACTTGACCTAAAAATGGTAAAAAGATCTATTTATACCGAGCTGGAAATTCTGGACAAAAATACCCCTGCGGGGTCAGCGCGGACCGCGCAAAAAGGTCGCGCGGCCGCGTAGGCACATTGAACTCTAAAAACTCATATCTGAAGTTGGGGGCCGCGGACCGCGCACAAATGTAGCCCGGCCACGGCAGAGGGTTGGCGCGGACCGCACAGGAATGGGGCGCGGCCTCATAGCTTGACTTGGCCAAAATTCCATGTCTCTGAATCTCCTTCACGCGGACCGCACTGATATGTAGCGCGGCCGCGTGGGACTTAAGCCTTCTCTGAACTTCCTTTGTGCGGACCGCGCAGATATGGAGTGCGGCCGCGTGGCTTGCACCTCAAATTACCCCTCTGAATCTCCTAGCGCGGCCGCGTGGCAAATCAGTGCGGTCCGCGCTAGGTCTTCCTGTTCCCCACTTCACTTGTTCTTGACACTTGGCAGGTTTCACTCCGTTTTGAGCCGATCTTTGACATTTGTCATCTTGTCGCTCAAACCTGCAATCAAGCGCAACTTGTAAGCCTTTTGGGACTATTTTGTGGTGATTTGTGACAAAAGCAATAGCACGTAAGGGGTATAATTATGGTAAAATCCTAGCTTATCAAGCAACCCCCCGCCAAGGAAATGTTTGCCGGCGATGAAGTGATAGCGATATTGGCGCTCTCATCAACGAAATGGTCGAATTTGAAGGAAAAACAGGAAGCCAAATAGCAACCACAGACACCGGCCTCGATCCAATCAGAGAAGCAAGGGACTGACGAGGATGATGACTACGGGGTTCCTCGATCCTTCATAGCCCCCGATGATTCCGACGCCACCAAGTCAACGGTCGAAGAGATAGAACAAATCATACCGATCGAACATCAGCCCGAGTGAAAGGTATACCTGGGCACGGGGCTAGCCCCCGAGCTTAGGAGAAAACATATTCAATTCCTTAAGACTAACATGGATTTCTTTGCTTGGTCCCATCTCGATATGACAGGTATCCCATCGGAAATTACTACCCATAAATTGAGACTGGACCCAAAATTCCATCTGGTGAAGCAAAAAAGAAGGCCCCAGTCCGAGGTCAAACACGCTTTCATCAAAGACAAGGTAACCAAACTTCTCAAAATAGGGTCCATCCGGAAAGTAAAATATCCCGAATGATTAGCAAATGTAGTAGTAGTCCATAAGAAGGGAAACAAACTTAGAATGTATGTAGATTACAAGGACCTAAATAAAGCATGCCCCAAGGATTTTTTTTTCCTTTGCCTAACATCGATCGCATGATCGATGCCATGACCGGCCACGAGATCCTTAGTTTTCTCGATGCCTATTCCGGGTACAACCAAATACGGATGAACCTGGAAGACCAGGAAAAGACCTCGTTCATCACCAAATATGGTACCTACTACTATATTGTTATGCCATTCGGACTAGAAAATGCTAGTGCAACCTATCAACGCCTAGTAAAACCTAATGTTCGAAGAAAAAATAGGGAAATCTATGGAAGTTTATATTGATGACATGCTAGTTAAGTCCTGTGAGAAGAGGACCATTTGAAGCATTTGCAGGAAACTTTCAGTATACTGAAGAAATACAACATGAAACTCAACCCAGAAAAATGCGCGTTCGGGGTCGACTCTAGCAAATTTCTTGGCTTCATGGTATCCAATCGTTGAATCGAGATCAACCCTGTCACACCTCCTTTTTACACACCTACCGGAAGAGGGTATGATAAAGGGAGTTATTTCCAACTTGAAGTGACAATCGGAACGGGATTTATTATTAAGATTTCAGAGTCGCCACTTGGGAGATTAAGGGTGTCCCAAGTCACCAGTTGAATCCCGACCCGAGGAAATTATGACTCTGTTAACAGTCCGCGAACCAAAAATCCGAGTAAGGAATTCTGTTAACCCGGGAGAAGGTGTTAGGCATTCCCGGGTGCCGTGGTTCTAGCACGGTCGCTCAACTGTTGTATTTGATTTTATCTGATTTCAAAACATGTTCTAGCTTATGTGCTTTTATTAGTAAACCGCTTTTATTTCTATTTTTAATAAGAATTGCAACGTCGTGAAAATGCGCCTCGAACCACGTCGCACCAGTGCACCCGTGATTGTTAACACATTTCGACTTCGTTGAGATTTGGATTTGGGTCACATAAATGTGCACCCGCATTTAAGAAGGTAATATTATTAAAATACGCGCCTAAAGAGACTAACGTATTATTATTTGGGGAAGGCCATGAAATTCGCTAAACGGTCCATCCCGAAGTCTAAAAATTAATGTAATATTTATTGAAGGCCTCGTAATTTGTGTGTTTTTGTTTGGCGAGGCTTGTCTCATTTATTATTCAAAGGCAAAACGAAAAAAAACAACTATGGTTCTCTATTTTTACTTGTCTCTAGTAATGGAGGAAAGTCCTACTTAATTTATTATTGGACTAAGTGGTAATTATGCACCGCAGTCCAGCCATTGGGCTCTAGGATAAGCCCAACGAGGGAAAACTACACGCAGGTCTGCACGATTCCAACTGGGCCATCAAACTGCCCTGGTCCAGGCCCAAACGAGGATGGAGTCAAAACTGGGCCTGGGCCTACGCCCAACAAATCAAAGTCTCAAATCACCAAATGTGAATCTACTGAGTGACTTCAGGCTATTTTAATTGTATTCAATGACTTATACGAGGGAGAACAAAGTATACTTATTTACTTGCCTACTGGTGAGCTCCTAGATGTCACTAACGGTGAAAAACAAACCAGAGGGAAGCATCATATTACATGTTACACGCAATGGACGTGACTGATGCACTAGAGTGGTCATCAATTACAATAGGCTGTTAGAGTTGTGCAAGCTCAGCATGAATAGTGCAAATACCCTGGCGTAATATTAACATGCCTATTCGAATTAATACAACGGGACTGCAGTTCTAAAAATAAAAAAAAAGGTTCATATTCAGGATTTCTAGTTCTAACATTTATATGCGGTATCCAGATATTGGGAACGTGAACTACAATCAATTCTAAATATCTCAACAGTATCGAAAGCAGTACAGTCCAGTCTCAATTATACAGTCCAGGATTTACACACATACAAATCGATTTTACACTATGCTGTACAATTAAATCTAACGCCTATTTAACTACCAACACACCACAGTCCAGGCAGCATATTTCAGGATCAAATAGGTGAGTAATTGTATTCCATTTTCAAGCTCAAAGTTACAGCAGAGCAGATTCAAACGTGTACCTGGTAATTGCAAATAAGAAGAGGAAAAGATCAGCAGCAGAAATAGTTCTCAACAGCAGCCCAGGAATAAGTTCAAAATCCAGTAAAAAATCAGTCAACACAGCAATCAGGAACATTATTCGAAAATTCCAGTGATTAGACCAAACACAGCAATCAATTCGAGCACTGATGCCAACCCAAAACCAACTTGACTACTCAAAATCAAACTACAGCAACTCAATAAACCCCAACGTACTCTCTTTGCGTACTTTCAAATATGACAGAACACTGAGAAAAAACCCAGAATTGTTTCTGATTCCAATGTCAATATAACAGTATATTTTGAGGGAATTTTGGCTCCAGAACTGGTAAATGCCTTTTGAGGGGGGGGGGGTTTAGATGCTGCCAAAAACTTCTTTCACCAAGGCAAAAGAGTGCCCATAATTTTATAATGAACTTAGAGTCCAATTTAGATTTTCATTCAACCCTTATGTCCCTATCTCAATCTATTTTTTTTACCCTTTTTTCTTAGCTTGTTTACAACAAGTAACTACCCCAAGTTTAACTGAAACCTGCACTTGTCCATCCGTAAGTTCTTACATACACATATATCACTATATTACGAATCTATGATTTAGCTCCTATTTCCCTACTTCACTTCAACATTACCAAATTTGATTAAACTAACCCTTTTTCCATGCCTAAATAACCTTAGCACTCCTGAAATTACTACAAAACCTAAAACAAGAAACCCCTGAACTATTTTGCAATTATTAACCTCGCCCAAACTTCAACTCACGCAATTACATCATCAGCTATAGCCAAATCCACCTAACTAATATTGAACTGAGAATAGGCTATACGGGTATAACAAACATTCATCACTCAGAAACTAATAAAACAAATTAACGACAAATAGAGGTCTATAATCACAATAAACTAGAAATAGCCAGATTAAAAAACAATCAGAGAGCCTAACACATGAATCATCATAGAATTGCGCGAGAATCGACACAAAAGGATTGAACCTATGATTAAATTACAGCATCAAATTCATCAGCAAGAAATGATCGGACAAGGAAGGGACCTAAAACTTGATTACTTGAGAATAAGTACTATACCTAGAAGGATGATCACACAATTGCATCTGCCAGAGAAAATCTCATGGAGCCAAACAGTATGGAGTTTACTTCAAACTAGAGACAAGAGAAAAGACAGAAAAAAAATGGAGCGCGAACTCATCGATATGGGATTTAGGGTTTTGCTGGCCTCGCGACTCAAGGTTTCACCAGCTTCCGGGAGATTCGAGGACAAAGTGGGCTGTGGGGGTTGGGTAGAGGAGGCTTGGGCGGTTTCTGTTTTGATGTGGAATTTGGGGTTATTTGGGACAAACTGATGTCGTGTTCCGGAAAACTTTAAAACCGTTATTTCGAAGGGTTCGGCGTCTGATTCGAGGGAAACCAAGGGGGGCAGGGTTTTAGAAAGAGGGGAGCGAGGAAGAACCGGGTGGTGTATTTTGGTTGCATTTTTGGGACTGGTAGTGTCATGGCCGGAAAATGTTCCGGCGAAAGGATTCGAAGGGCTAGGCTAGGTTTTTTGAAGGGAGCTGTTTGCATATCGAGGTGAGGGAGAAGAGAGGATTGCACGGGGTGTTTAATTTGGGGTCATTTGGAGCAACGCCGGCGGCGGCGGCTTATTTCCGGCGGCGGCGCTTAGGGCGGAGGACGGTGGAGGGCAGGCGGGGCAGCGCGTTGTTTATGCCGATGAGTTTAGGGTCTCTTGAGGGATGGGGTGAGAGAGGGGTGCGAGGGGGGTAGGGGGGTGCCGTTTGGACATATATATATTGAAGTGACCCTAGTCCTGGCCGTTAGATTCGTGAACCTCGACGGCCAGGATTGATTAGGGCCAAAACGGCGTCGTTTGGTGCGGGTAGGGAGACGGACCGGTTTCACAGGGTTGTGCTTGGGTCTTCAGGGTTATTTTCATTGGGCTCATCCATTTTTGCCCAAGACCAGTCCAATTAAGATCATTTTTTATTTTTCTTTTTCCCTTTTATTTCTTTTATTCTATTTGTATTATTATTTTTTCTGATTTATAAAATTGCCTAAAACAAAGGCAAAGACCTAATACACTATAACTTCCTAAATTACTTAAAACTCTATTTTAAAGGACAAATGCCCATAATTAACAATGCAAGAAAACTAATTTTCTTGCAATTTTCTTTACATTTTATTTCTAAACTAATTAATACTAAATTGTAAATTTAATCCCTAAATGCCAATGCAATATTTTGTATTTTCATTATGGATTAAAATGCCACAAATAAATGCGACAATTACGAAGAATGCCACAAAATTCACAAAAATTTTTATAAAATACTAGGAAAATGTTTTGTTTGAAATTTGGGAATTATTGCTTAGGGCAAAAAATCACGGCTTCACAGTTGCCCTCTTTGCCCGGAAACAACGAAGAGTTTTCGTGCAAAGACAAATGAGCTGAATGAACGATTTTGCCCGTTGCATATTCCGTGTGAAGCATTTTTTTGTGGCAAAAGCTTGCCGCACCTGCTTTTCAGAGGTTGCCTACATATCCCGGGGCTAAACAGGAATCAGGTCAATGTAGTTCGGGAAGGTTTTGGTAGCTGGGGCTACCAGGGAACTTTGTGATTTCCCTGCTGTTGATACTGCTACTTGCTCGCTGGACCTCCTTTATTACACCCTGTCAAAATAAAAAGGAAGCTAGCCTAAAGCTATGGAGTTACAAAATGTCCTATCTATGTCTTCAACTTTGCTCTTGTGTTGCCTTGAATCTTTGTTATTCTTCCGATGAATCCTGTTGTTGCCTTGCATTTATGATCGGAGAAGTTTTTGCCATTCTTCCGAGCGATCTTGACTGCTGAATTTGAAATATATGCTCTATTCTCCAGGCGGGCTTCTGATTCTGACGCTTGAAAGTATTCCATTGTTTCTCCAGGTGGGGCTCTGACTTGCAATGCTTGAAATGTATTCCCTTGTTCTCCAGGTGGCGCCTGACTGCTGAATTTGAAAAGTATTCCCTTGTTCTCCAGGTGGGGCGCCTGACTTCAACAAAATAAACCAACAAAGAAAATTTCTGCCCCAGTTTGGTAACGGGGTACAAGCACGTTATCAAAATAAAAAAATTAAAAGCTTAAAATTGGATTTACTTCCCTTGTTCTCCAGGTGGGCGCCTGATTGCTAAAACTTTGAAATTGTATTCCTTGTTCTCAGGTGGGGGCGCCTGACTGCTGGAAACTGAAGAGTATTCCCTTGTTCTCCAGTGGGCTCCTGATTGCTGAAACTTGAAATTTATTCCCTTGTCTCCCAGGTTGGGCGGCCTGATTGCTTGAACTTTGAAACGTATTCCCTTGTTCTTCAGGTGTGCGCCTGATGCTAGACTTGAAAGTATTCCCTTGTCTCCAGGTGGGCACCTCACTACAACAAAATAAACAACAAGAAAATTTCTGCCCCAGTTTTGGTAACCGGGTTACAGCATGTCATTCAAATATAAAAATTAAAAGCTAAAATTGAATTGCACTTCCCTGTTCTCCAGGTGGGCCTGACTTCTAAACTTGAAATGTATTTCCCTTGTTCTCCCAGGTGGGCCCTGATTGCTGAAATTTGAAATGTATTCCCTTGTTTCCAAGGTGGGCACCTAATTGCTAAACTTGAATGTATTCCTTGTTCTTCAGGTGGGGCCGGATTTGCTTGAAACTTGAAAAGTATTCCTTGTTCTTCAGGTGGGCGCCTGGGACTTCAACAAAATAAACAACAAAGAAAATTTCTGCCCCTGTTTTCAGATCAAAGAAAAAATTGTTAAGTAAAATGCTGGATTAGCTGCTTGCAATTCTGTGGTTGTCCATGCTCCCGCTTCCTACTTTCACCTGGACTTCCTTCCTGGACCTTGCTTTGTTGCCACGATTTCCCAATTGACTTTCAACCCTCTGGTCTCCGATGACCCAACATGTTTTACTCATATTACTGTTTGGTGTTCCTGGTCCCCTTCTGTGAACCTTGCCCTTCCTTGCAAACACTGATTTTATTCCCACTGATTTTTATTGGTCCTTATGTTTTACTCTCTTTTGACATGTCCCCACTTGTTGTTGCCCACCCAACTGGGAAGCGCTGGTAGTTAGCTTTGACATCCTTCTTTTGTTTTTGAATAGAAGCTGACCATCACATAACGTCGTGCGCTCTATGAAGATTTCAAGGGAAAATGAATGCCAATGACCGTGAATTTTTGAGCGGTGTACGTGAAAAACTCTGCAAATGAGTGAGCGCATGATCCGTTAATGAAGGAAAGAAAAAAGACAGGATTATCTGAGCGAAAGACTGATTCTATTGTCGTTGCCATGCATTTTGGATCCCAACCTGTCTGTCCAACCAATAAATGTCAATTACACATTTGTTGCTCATACTTTTCACGCCGACTCTCACCAAAACCCAAGCCTTGCTTCTTTTGCATGTTTCCAAACATCTTTCAACCACAGACTTCCTTCATTTGCACATCTGAAGATCCACTTTAGCCTAGCGGTGCCCATGAGGGGTTTACCAATAAGACTCTCTCATTATTTATATCTCTCAAACTCACTTCGCTTTACGGTGCCCGTGAGGGTTTCACCAGTAAGACTCTCTCATTTCATCATTTTCCTTCTGGCTCTAGAGTGTTGTTCCCCAATAAAATCACTTTTACTGCTTGCGTTGAATTTCTTAAGATTGATTCAGAAGTCTTTCTTTGGACCGTTAATGTGGGCTTTTGATGGGTTTTAGAAAGAAATGTATAAAGGTTCAAAATAATTCAAATAGTGGGTAACAATTTACAGCTTTCGGAATCATATCCTTTGCGACAACATAACTTCTGCCCCAGTTCCTTTCTTGGGGATTTCTCGGATTTCTTTGTTTGTGATGAACCTCAGTTGAGGTGCCTACGTACTTTCGGATTCAAGTCAAACGAGTTCAGGCATAAAAACTACGTTTCATTGTGGCGACCTTTCCTTTTCTTCCACTTTTTGTTTTTCTTCTTTCACTTCTTTT
>NW_017671981.1:202034-205274 GCF_001879085.1 Nicotiana attenuata
CAAGACTAGGCCGGAGACTCCTCATGCATGACACATCATTGAAACCAGCATAAAAGGGACTGTACAAGAGAGAAAAGAAAACAAAATAAAGAGTATCAGGAAAGAAGAAAAGAGGAAATTGCATTTCATTAGAATTGTAAGATAACAAGGTTTAACTCATCCAAATGGACGGAACATAGAAATCTGAATTACAACCCTGGAAATAATCCAGATTTAGTACTCAAAGAAAAATCAAAACTAACTACCACGACTCCTTCCGAATTGGAAGAGGAGTAGCTTCCCAGTTATTGAGCTTAGCCTGAGATCCCACGAACTGCACATCAACTTTACTCGGACCTTCGCCGGGTTCCACCATATTCACTTCATCGAACACCCTTTCGAACCTTGCGATCATCTCCTTGTCAGGTTCTATCACCACAGAATTTGGCATTGCTGTTGCTGGGCGTCGTTTAGTACCAGGCCGGACGAAGGAACGGGAAAGGCGAGGAATAGGTTTTGGAAGGGTCCACACTCTCTTCTTCATCTTTTTGGCTCTCTTTATGTCAGCAGAAGTGGGTTTGAAACCTAGCCCAAAAGTGTCTGGATTTCCGGGGAGAGACACCGGCTGTATGATTCCTTGCAGTGAAGCACCTAACCCCTTTCCGGGCAAGAATCCATTCCTTATCATCTCTGAAGCTACCATAACGGATGCGGCGGCTATCTTGGGCATAGGAACACACTCCCCTTCCGGGATTTTATCAACTGGCACTGTGTCCATAACTTGGTACACCCACGGACCTTTGTCATTTTCAACTTCCTCGAAGGATGTAATAGCATTACAAGAGTTGTCCTCTCCATGAACCACGATCTCCTGCCGATCCCATTCAAACTTGACCATTTGATGCAAAGTAGACGGTACTGCCTTTGCGGCATGAATCCAGGGCCGTCCCAATAAAAGATTGTAGGAAACACCGACATCGAGCACTTGAAACTCCATAGTGAATTCCACAGGTCCTATTATTAGCTCTAACACAATATCTCCCACTGTGTCTTTCCCTCCGCCGTCAAATCCCCGTATACAGATGCTATTTTTATGAATTCTTTCTCTGTCAACTTGCAACTTTTCTAGAGTGGAAAGAGGGCAAATGTTGGCACTAGACCCATTATCAATTAACACCCGAGTCACCACGGACTCTTCACACTTTACTGTGAGGTAAAGGGCTCTATTATGTTCAGTTCCTTCCAATGGTAACTCATCATCAGAAAATGTCACCCTGTTCACCTCAAAGATCTTGTTTGCAATCCTCTCAAGATGATTCACTGTGATTTTATCTGGCACATGAGCTTCGTTTAGAATCTTCATCAAGGCCCGGCGGTGTTCATTTGAATGGATCAATAAGGACAATAATGAGATCTGTGCCGGGGTTTTCCTCAGTTGTTCCACAATCGAATAGTCCTGGGCCTTCATCTTTTTCAGGAACTCTTCAGCTTCTTCTTCAGTAACAGCCTTCTTTATCGGTGCCGGACTGTCTTTAGCTGCTTTAACCCTTCTCAACTCTTCAGGGGCAAAGCACCTCCCTGATCTAGTCAACCCATGAGTTTCACACACTTCTTCTTTAATTTCCTTTCCTTGGTACATCACAGTCACCCTGCCATAATTCCACGGGACAGCTTTCTCACTAACCACAGGCAATTGGGTCACTGGTTTAATAATAACTGGCTCTGTTCGGACGCCTTTTACAACCAACATAGGCTTGACAACTGCTCCTGGTATTGTCACCTTAACAGGTTCTGATTTTATTATCCTCACTGGTTCACTGACTGTCTGGTCCACTGCGACCAAGGTTTTCTTATCAACCAATTCCTCGTTTGCTTTATTTTCACTTGCTTTAATCTTCATCACAGTTTGCGACGGCTTCTTGTATTCTCCCTTCTGCACTATCTCGATCATGTGAGCCTCATGATGAATTGGTAGTGGATTCTGCGTGATATTGGGAGTCTCCGGAGCCTGCACCTCAATTCTCCGTGTATCAATAACTTCTTGAATGGCGGTTTTCAGATGCCAACACTTCTCTGTATCATGTCTAGGCGCTCCTGAGCAGTACTCACAGTTTACTGAATGGTCCAGGTTCCTTGGGGGAGGGTTTGGCAATTTGGGCTCGATCGGGTTCAACATGCCCAATTGCCTTAATCTGTGGTACAGGCTAGTATAAGATTCACCCAAAGGAGTAAAAGTATTCTTCTTCTGCGACCTATCATTCTTATATGCAGGATTGGGTTGGAAACTGGTTCCGGCGGTGTTTCTGTTGGTTCTTGGGGGTGGGTAAGTGTTTTGGGGAGTGGGTGCGCACCATTGTGCACGGGTAGGAGGTTGGGGGTATGTCTGGGCATGATGGACGGAGAAATGGGGAGTAGGAGGTGGGTAGTAATGCTGTGGTGGGCCATATGAGGTATGCGGGTAAGCTTAGGGGTGAGGGCGAGGTTGGTGATAATATGGTGACGGAACCCTGGACCAAACCCTTGATTCCACTACTGCCACTTCTTCTTTCTTCTTCTTTCCCAATACTCCTCCGGTGCCGCTTTGAATGGCCTGCGTGGTTGCTTTGAGGGCTGAGTAGCTCATAATCTTGTTGGACTTGAGACCCTCTTCCACCATACTTCCCATCTTCACGACCTCATTGAAAGTTTTCCCTACAGCGGACACCAGATGACCGTAGTAGGTTGGCTCCAAAGCCTGAAGGAAATAATCAACCATCTCATTCTCTTTCATCGGAGGATCAACTCTCGCTGCTTGCTCTCTCCAACGGAAACCGTACTCTCTAAAGCTTTCTCCGGGCTTCTTCTCGATTTTGGTCAGTGACAGACGGTCCGGGACAATTTCGAGATTGTACTGAAAATGACATGCAAAAGCTTGAGCCAGGTCATCCCAGGTGTACCACCGAGCATGATCTTGTCTTGTGTACCACTCCAACGCTGCGCCACTTAAGCTTTGACTAAAGTAGGCCATTAATAGCTCATCTTTTCCCCCAGCACCCCTCATCTTGCTGCAGAATCCCCTGAGGTGGGCCACCGGATCACCATGGCCATCATACAAGTCGAACTTGGGTAATTTGAATCCTGCTGGCAACTGGACGTCGGGAAACAAGCACAAGTCTTTGTAAGCCACACTCACTTGACCTCCGAGACCTTGCATATTTCTGAAGGACTGCTCTAAAACTTTTTGAACCTTTTCGTACTCATCTCCTCTTGCTCGGGGTTTTT
>NW_017671981.1:205699-229377 GCF_001879085.1 Nicotiana attenuata
ATATCTCCTCCCTCATTGTATTCACGTCCATTGCCTCCTCCTCTCCGGATGGGTCAACAATGCTTGCATCTAGATCTTGATTGGTCATTTTTGACTTGTCCTTGGAGCGGGTATTGTAAGGGTGGGTTGCCAGAATGCCAGTCAGCTTAACACCTGCCTGAACTCATCAACAACAACTTGTTAGCGGTTAGGGCATTAACACATAGATAACCGCACATTGATGGGTGGATGCACCTAAGCAGTCAAACGTTGCTATTATTTCAATCACATGCGTCATCCCGGCTTTCCATTTCTTTCTCTTGCCGATTAGTTCCTACTCTTATCTTTCCCTTTTCACTTTGTTTTTCTCTCCCTCTTTTGGATTCTCTTTCCTTTGGTTTTCCCCTACTTTTGTATTCATTTCCTTTTTTAGTTTTTTCCCTTTTTTTATTTTATAAACGGTCGAATCCTATGGAGATTGCCTACGTATCACGACCCCGCGTGAATCAGACCAAGCGTAGTTCGTGGAAAATAACTGTAAAGTAGAAGCAGAATATTTTGGGAATTTTCAAGTTTATTGATAGCAACTACGTCTATTACAAAGACTCAAAACCGACTCTGATGCAAAAAGAACTACAGACTCCACCATCCCTATCCTAGTTCACACAAGATACAGACTCAATCAACTGACTGCCTTTTAACGAAAAAGGAAATACAGACTCCGATAAAAAAGAAATACAAGCCCAAGTGACCTAACTCCATTAAAAGGAAATACAGACTCAAAAGGCAAACTCTAGTAGAAGAAGAAATGCAGACCCAAAGACAATCATGAATACATTAAAGCTCCTGGTGCCCGCGGGACATCGTTCGGTCTCGCCGCGGGCCTATATGCAAGTTCCCCTTGGAGTCTGTCTAAGTCATTCATTATCTGCTTCACAAATATCATTACTGATGCAAAGAAGGTGGTACGGGTCATGTTCTCGCACATCTGGCATTTACGGGTAATAGAATGAGCAACGGTTAAGATTCTCTCTCGGATTCTTCCTTTCTCTTGAAGCAACCGTCCTATCTGCTGGGCCCTAGCCTCTAGAGTCTGCTCAAACGCCTGGCTTTGTTTTCGGAGTTGCTGTAAGTCCATTTCTAACTGTGCCAATGCCATGTAACAGTGTTCTCTCTCGACTTTGAAGTCCTTTACCTGTTTAATCATTCGGTTTTCTGCGGCAGTGGCCTTTTCCTTTAATCTTGCGACCTTATTGTCATATTCTTCTTTTAACTGCTTAACCATGCGAGCCCGTTCTTCTGCATTTTTAGCCAATTGCCTCTGGACCCCAACTAATTCCTTTTCTGCTTTGTCGAGGTCAAAACTGTAATCATTCACCTTTTGCCTTAGATTTGTTATAAGCTTTGTATCATTGGCACTTCTGACGGGGTTGTCGGCCTCTAGCTTCATCTTTTGGATTTGGGCTCGTAAGACTTCATTCTCCTTGGCCAATTGTTTTCTCTCCCCTTCGTCAGCAAGCTATTTTCAAATCGGAGGTCTTGGACCTGTTTTTCCAATGCTCCTATGCGGGCCCTGTACTCATTTTCTTTAGCTAACCAAGCCCACTGTTCTTGTGATGATTCAACAAATTCCTGGATGTGAGGTCTTTTGGCCGGTCGTCCGAATGCAACGTCCCTTCTATACCAAGCCTGATAATCAGGCGACACCTCTCCTTTGGCTCGATCCCGGACACAAGTATTTGCCGCCAAATATTGACATTCGCTCCAGACTTGGCGGACCATTGCTTCAGGAAACTGGCCATCAGGGCCAATCTCAACCACTTGCAAACTAAGATCATCATCCTTGGGTACTATCTGGCATCTCCCCAGCTGCCTCAACACCCGGTACGGGGCGTAAGGCTGAATGCTTCTAAGCCCCATCAGAAGGAAATGTGGTCGGGTTGCCGGCATATATACGATTTCATCAATGGGTAACCATCCCAGTGTCCACTCTATTTGGCTAGCAGTGAGGGACCGGAAATATGTTGTCCAACCCGTGACTCTTTCTGGCAATTTGACCCCTTTAATCCTTGTGTAAAATTCTTCTATGCATGTTTTTTCTGGAGGCCCATAGCTCAAAAACTGAGGACGATGACACAGGTGCTCGATCATCCACATTTGTAACAATAGACTGCACCCCTCGACGAAAGCTTCCCCGGCCTTGCAAGCTGTAAGAGCACGGAAGATGTCGGCCAATATCATAGGTGCAAGAGTACTTTTGGCCTGAGTAATTAACGTGCTGACGACCCCAGCTATTTTTATGTCAATGTTCCCATCCTTCCTTGGAAATATTAAAAGCCCGAGGAAAGCCACCATAAAGGCGAAACGTCGATGCTCTTCCCACTTCTGGCGGTTTCCTTTGCTACATATCTTACTTTCCGGGTTGTTGAATCCCCCGATATGGCCATATCGATGATATATGAAGCTCAGAGTACAAAAGCCGTTTGCCAGATCTGTGTTGTGGACGGTTCTGACTATCTTCAAAGAGTCTAGAAATTTGTGCACGGCTACAACTCTGGGGGCCACCAAGTATTTGTGCCTCAACGGAACCTCACCTTTCCCAATGTAGCCAGCTATTTCCTCTAATGTCGGGGTAAGCTCAAAGTCCGAAAAATGGAACACGTTATGTGCTGGGTCCCAACACGTGACCAATGCTCTGATAATATCTCCCCGAGGCACAATATCTAGCAAACCAGTAAGTCCTTTCAAATGTTTCTTGACTGCATCTTGCCCGTCTCCTCCTAAGTCGTTCCACCACAGACGCAACTCCAAAGGGATTTTATGCATGATTGAAAGAGGTTCATTTTGAGTCGTGCTCATCCTGCACATTTATTAAGGTGATTTAACCACTTATTTGACCTAAAAGAGAAAAATGGCACAACCTCTGTTCAAATTTCCAATTTAAGCAAACAGCCGGTATTGCGGATACGGCCTTTCAGCACTTCGTAAAGAAGATTTTAAGGCTGTGCCTGCTAACCGTTAAAATGACTCAAGATGGCCGTTTTTGCACAAACAGCCTTCCGGCGCCCGTTTGGGGACATTCGGCTATTTTGACAAAACGGCATCACCTGATTTATTTATGACAAAAATAAAATTGACATTTTTTGGCTATTTTTTGCAAAAGGGGTGTTGGACCCGATGGGGGTTGCCTACGTATCTCACATCCGGTGAGAATCAAACCTGCGTAGTTCGGGCCCATAAATCTAACTATTTTTGAAAACACCCCTAATTTGAAAATAAAACTTTTTTTTCTTTTTTTTTTTTGTTTTTGTTGGCAAATTCACTTTTCTGAAAGCAAGATTCTTTTTATATTTTCTTTTTAGTGGCAAATAAAACGAACTAATTTGAAAATAAAACTCTTTTTGTTTTTCTTTTCCACTGGCAAACAAAACAAACTACTTTTCTTCTTTTTCTTTCATTTTCTCAAAAATCCGGCAACATTTCGACACTACTTGGCCATTGGTTTTTTTTTTCTGGTATAGGTAATTAACTCTCCACACTGCTATTTTCTCTTTTCTCTCTCTTTTTTTCAATATTGCCCAGATATTCAAAGTCGGTCAGCATGTGAGTCCAAAACAGATAAATGCACAAGTAGGATGCATCAGGATGGTCCATTATTCCAGGTACACTTGTCCTAGACGGACCCAACCCCTGTGTTGAGTCCCCTAAGTCATATGCACGTGATGCAAATAAGCGTTCCTACTAGGGATCCGGCATGAAGTTAAGTTATTCAGGTTCAAAACCTGGGTATGTGTTCTAGACTGTGTACCCGAGCGGACAACTCGAGTCGAGGAGGGGGCTACGTACCGGGAACCAAAAGGCCATCCGGCTTAGTAACTTGTCCGGCCTCTTTCTTATTTCAGGGTATTGACACTAACAGAATAGGGAGTCTCAACCAGTAAGCACATCCCCGAAGGTGAGAAGATAAGGGTTTCGGCACAGTTTATATACAGTTCAGATAATATCAAAGCGGTAAAAAGCAACGATTTGCACATTTAGCATGAAACATGTAGGAAAATCAGATAAAGCCAAACATAACAATTATTCTCAGCTCGAATTCTTAATCCCTGAACCGAAGTTNTCTTAGCTTGTTACACAAGTAACTACCCTAAGTTTACTGAAACCTGCACTATAGTCCATCCTAGGAGGTTCTATACCCAATACAATTCCTATTCTGCCCTCACTTCACTTCAACAATTACCAAATTTGATTAAACTACCCTTTTCCCATGCCTAAACTACCCTTAGCACTCTCTGAAATTACTACCAAAACCCAAACAAAACCCTTGAATCTATTTTGCAATTATTAACCCTCGACCCAAATCTCAACTCACCAATTAACATCATCAGCTATAACCAAATTCACCTAAACTAAGTATTGAACTAGAGAAGTACTGATTACTGGGTAAACAAAATTAATCCAGAACTTATCAAAACAAATTAACGAAGAATTAGACTAATAATCACAACTAAAATCAGAAACTAGCACAGATTAGAACAAACAATCAGAACCTAACACATAATCCAGCACAGAATTGGCGAGAATCAACACAAAAGATTGAACCTAAGAATTAAAATTACAGCATCAATTCACACAAGAAATGATCGAACAAGGAAGGACTAAACTTAGATTACTTGAAATAAAACTATACCTAAACCAATGACCAAATCGCCAAAACAGTTTCATGAGCCAAAACAGTCATGGAGTTACTTCAAACTATAAGAGAAAAGAAGAAAAACAGAAAAAAAAAACAAACGGAGCGAACTCACCGATATGATTCTAGGGTTTTGCCGCCTCGTCGACTCAAAGTTCGACCAGCTCCGGCGAGATTCGAGACAAGTGGCTATGGGGGTTGGGTAGAGGAGGCTTGGGCGGTTCTGTGATGTGAATTTGGGTTAATTTTGGACAACTGATGTCGTGGCCGGAAAACTTTAAACCGTTATTCGAAGGGTTCGGCGTTGATTCGAGGGAAACCAAGGGCAGGGTTGGAAAGAGGGGAGCGAGGAGGACCGGTGGTGTAATTTTGGTTGCATTTGGGACTGGTAGTGTCATGGCCGAAAAATGTTCCGGCGAAGATTCGAAGGGCTAGGCTAGGTTTTGAAGGGAGCTGTTTGCAGATTCGAGGTGAGGGAGAAGAGAGGATCACGGGGTGTTAATTTGGGGTCATTTGGAGCAACGCCGCCAGCGGCAGCGATTTCCGGCCGGCGGCGCTAGGGCGGAGGACAGCGGAGGGAGGCGGGGCAGCGGCGGTGTTATGCCGATGAGTTTAGGGCCTCTGAGGGATGGGGTGAGAGAAGGGTGACGAGAGGGTAGGGGGGGTGCGTTTGGACATATATATATGAAGTGACCCTAGCTTCCTGGCCGTTAGATCGTGAAGCCTCGACGGCCAGGATTGATTAGGGCCAAAACGGCGTCGTTTGGTGGGGTAGGGGAGACGGACCGGGTCACCAGGGTTGGGCTTGGGTCTTTCAGGGTTATTTCATTTGGGCTCAGCCATTTTGGCCCAAAGACCAGTCCAATTAAGATCATTTTTTGATTTTTCTTTTTCCCTTTTATTTCTTTTATCTATTTTTGTATTTTTGTATTTATTTGTTTTTTCTGATTTTATAAAATGCTAAAACAAAGCAAAGACCTAATTACACTATTTAACTCCTAAAATTACTTAAAACTCTATTTAAAGACAAATGCAATAATTAACAATGCAAAGAACTATTTTCTTGCAATTTTCTTTACATTTTATTCGAAAACTAATTAATACTAAAATTGTGAAATTAAATCCCTAAATGCCAATGCATATTTTTGTATTTTCATATGGATTAAAATGCACAAATAAAAATGCAACAATTACCGAAGAATGCCACAAAATTCACAAAAAATTTATAAAATACTAGGAAAATTGTTTTGTTTGATATTTTGGGAATTATTGCTTAGGGCAAAAATCACGTGCTCACATAAGGCAGATAAGGAGGAAATTCAACGCCGCAATCAACGAGGCGGTCAGTGAAGAGGTAGATAAACTACTAGCCAACGGTTCCATAAGGGAATCGAAGTACCCCCAATGGGTCCCCAACGTGGTCATGGTTAAAAAGAAAAACGGGAAATGGAGAATGTGCGTAGACTTCACCGACCTGAACAAGGCATGCCCAAAGGACTCCTTCCGATTGCCCCATATCGACCAGATGCTCGATGCAACAGCGGGGCACGAGCTGCTAAGTTTCTTGGAAGCCTACTCTGGCTATAACCAAATCTTAATGGCCGAAGAGGACCAAGAAAAGACAACTTTTATCACCCATCAAGGGACGTCTGCTACAAGGTGATGCCCTTCAGACTGAAAAATGCGGGTGCAGCGTAGCAAAGGTTGGTCACCAAGATGTTCAAGGAACAGATCGGTAAGACAATGGAGGTCTATATCGACGACATGTTAGTAAAGTCGGTTAAGAAGGAAGACCATATCGACCATTTAAAGCAAGCCTTCGAGATACTGAGGCAATATGGGATGAAGTTGAACCCAGAAAAATGCGCCTTCGACATGGCCTCGGGGAAATTTCTAGGCTTTCTCGTATCGCAACGAGGCATCAAAGTCAACCCGGACCAGATTAAGGCTATAGACACAATACCCGAGGTTCTACACAGCAAGAAGCAGGTACAGAAACTAACGGGGTGAATAGCCGCCTTATCGAGGTTCATCTCGGGGTCCTCGGACAGATGCCATAAATTCTTCAGTGTGCTGAAGAAAGATCATGGACTACAATGGAACGAAGAATGCATCGAGGCCCTAAGGAAATTGAAAGCATATCTATCTTCGCCGCCACTTCTCGTTAAAGCAGACCCCGGCGAGTGCCTACTTGTGTATCTAGCAGTATCCGAAGTCGCTGTCAGCGCCGTCTTGGTCCGCAAAAACAAAGGTACGCAATCCCCTATTTATTATATCAGCAAAACGTTAGTAGATGCCGAAACGAGGTACCCCCACCTCGAAAAACTGGCTCTGGCACTAGTCGTAGCTTCGCGAAAGCTCAGACCTTATTTTCAATGCCATCCCATAAAGGTAATAACAACCTTCCCCCTAAGAGGCATCCTACACAAGCCCGAGCTCTCGGGTAGGCTCGCCAAATGGGCCATAGAGCTCAGCGAGCATGACATAACCTACCACCCAAGAACCGCCATCAAGTGATAGGTACTCGCCGACTTTGTTGCCGATTTCAGTGCAGGGATACTGCCAGAGGTGGAACAAGAGGCCCTCCGTGCCTTCGCTCACACTGACCTCTGAACCCTCTACACTGACGGCGCTGCGAATGCCTCGGGATCGGGACTGGGACTCGTCCTCGAGGTCCCCACGGGCGAAATAATTTGCCAGTCCATACGATGCCCCGAGATGACTAACAACGAGGCCGAGTATGAGGCTGTGATTACAGGCATGAAATTGGCCATCAAATACGGGGCCCGTCGACTCATCCTCCACTGCGACTCTCAACTCGTCGTAAATCAAGTCATCGGGACTTACCATATCAAAGAGCAACGGCTACAAAAATATCAGCCAGAGATCCGCAATCTGATGCATGAGTTCGACGAATGTCGCTTCGAGCAAATCCCCAGGGCACAAAACATTGAGGCAGATAGCCTAGCTAAACTAGCCGCAGCCACCAGAAATATCGACAAAGAAAATGTGGTCACTCTCCTCCATTCGGCCGTCGACCATGTCGAGGTATTCTCTTTAAACTTGACTTGGGACTGGCGCAGCCAGTTTGTATCCTACTTGCAGGACGGAACACTCCTACACGACAAAAAAGAAGCCAAGAAACTCCGGGTACAAGCTGCCCGATACAGCCTGATCAATCACGATCTCTACAAAAGAATATTTGGAGGTCCCCTTGCCAAGTGCCTCAGGCTGCATCAAACAAGGCAAGTATTAGAGGAAGTACACGAAGGCTATTGTGGTGCCCATACAGGGAACCGCGCCCTTGTTCGATGCGTCATCGCGCCGGCTATTACTGGCCTACCATGAAAAAAGAGGCAGTAGATTATGTTCGAAGATGCGAGTAGTGCCAAAAGTACGCCCCCATGATACACCAGGCAGGGGAGCTCCTCCATTCGTTCACCTCGCCATGGCCCTTCATAAAGTGGGGAATGGACATAATCGGCCCTCTACCGACAGGACGAGGAAAGGTACGCTTTCTTCTAGTTTTGACTGACTATTTTTCTAAATGGGTGGAAGCAGGTGCGTACGCACAAATACGCGAGCAAGAGGTCATCGCCTTTAAATGGAAAAATATCATATGCCGTTTCGGCATCCCTAAAGAAATCAGCTGTGACAATGGGCCCCAGTTCATCGGTAGAAAAACAACCGAATTCTTCGAGAAATGGCACATCAAACGGATACTCTCCACTCCGTATCATCCCGCCGCCAACGGCCAAGCCGAGTCTTCCAACAAAACAATATTGAACATATTGAAAAAGAAGCTCGAAGAAGCTAAAGGGCTATGGCCCGAATTATTACCTGAAGTATTATGGGCATACCAGACTACGCCCAAATCCAGCACGGGAGAAACACCGTATTCACTGGTCTATGGGACCGATGCAGTCATACCCGTCGAGATCGGAGAGCCAAGCCTGAGATATTCCCATACCAGCGGAGCGGATAACGATGAAATCAGGTTACAAGATCTGGACGAAGCCGAAGAACGAAGAGGCATGGCCCATATAAGAATGACAGCCCAGAAACAGCAGGCAGAAAGATATTACAACAAGAAAGCCAAAGTAAGATCACTCAAAGTTGGCGACTACGTCCTCAAAGCCAAAACACTGGCATCGAAAGACCCGAATGAAGGAAAATTGGGGACCAACTGGGACGGACCATACAAAATCATTGCAGCGGCGAACAAAGGGGCATTCCAACTAGAAACGATGGAAGGAAAACCGCTCCAAAACAATTGGAACGTCGCCCACCTCAAATACTTCCACTTCTGAAAGGCATCTCCTGAGTCGTACTCTTTTTCCCTGACACGAGTTTTGTCCCAATTAGGTTTTCTTGGGGAGGTTTTTAACGAGGTGGCAAAGGGGATACCCGGTGGAACAGGAGCGCAGGTTCACCATATCGGCCAATAGACACGAGCCATAGGCCAATATAGTGAAGGAACTACACTAGTTACTCTCCATTGTAGGCACAGTATTCTCCATTGTATGCACAGAAATCTCCACTGTATGTACTAAAATCTCCATTGAATGAACAGAAGTCTCCAATAAATGAACAGGAATCTCCATCCCACGATGGATACCACTTCGAACTATGACAGATACTGCTTCGACGATAGTCGAAGCAACATCTTAATGGCCAAGGCCATCGACATCGGTTCGACCTTGTTCGAACTACGACGGATATTGCTTCGACGACAGTCGAAGAAACATCTTATGGCCAAAGCCATCGACATCGGTTCGACCTCGTTCGAACCACGACGGATACTACTTCGACGACAGTCGAAGCAACATCTTAATGGCCAAGGCCATCGACATCGGTTCGACCNAATTTAACCGTATTCGGGGTTCGACGTTGATTCGAGGGAAACCAAGGGCAGGGTTGTAAAGAGGGGAGCGAGGAGAACCAGTGGTGTAATTTTGGTTGCATTTGGGACTGGTAGTGTCATGGCCGGAAAATGTTCCGGTGAAGATTCGAAGGGCTAGGCTAGGTTTTGAAGGGAGCTGTTTGCAGATTCGAGGTGAGGGAGAAGAGAGGATCACGGGGTGTTAATTTGGGGTCATTTGGAGCAACGCCGCCGGCGGCGGCGATTTCCGGCCGGCGGCGCTAGGGCGGAGGACGGCGGAGGGAGGCGGGGCAGCGGCGGTGTTATGCCGATGAGTTTAGGGTCTCTGAGGGATGGGGTGAGAGAGGGGTGACGAGGGGGTAGGGGGGGTGCGTTTGGACATATATATATGAAGTGACCCTAGCTTCCTGGCCGTTAGATCGTGAAACCTCGACGGCCAGGATTGATTAGGGCCAAAACGGCGTCGTTTGGTGGGGTAGGGGAGACGGACCGGGTCACCAGGGTTGGGCTTGGGTCTTTCAGGGTTATTTCATTTGGGCTCAGCCATTTTGGCCCAAAGACCAGTCCAATTAAGATCACTTTTTGATTTTTCTTTTTCCCTTTTATTTCTTTTATCTATTTTTGTATTTGTATTTATTTATTTTTTCTGATTTTATAAAATGCTAAAACAAAGCAAAGACCTAATTACACTATTTAACTCCTAAAATTACTTAAAACTCTATTTAAAGACAAATGCAATAATTAACGATGCAAAGAACTATTTTCTTGCAATTTTCTTTACATTTTATTCTAAAACTAATTAATACTAAAATTGTGAAATTAACTCCCTAAATGCCAATGCATATTTTTGTATTTTCATATGGATTAAAATGCACAAATAAAAATGCAACAATTACCAAAGAATGCCACAAAATACACAAAAATTTATAAAATACTAGGAAAATTGTTTTGTTTGAAATTTTGGGAATTATTGCTTAGGGCAAAAATCACGTGCTCACACACATTAATTCAGAAAGGGGAGGGAGAATATTACAGCATGCTTAGTAATGAAACTTGATTGCATAAATATAAGTAGAAGCAAGCAAGAGTGAAGGAAACAACTAATGAAACATGTTGTTTTTGATGCTTGAAGATTAATTAGGACATAACAGTAAGAAGCAAATGCAGAAAGGAAAAGCAAATAAGTTTCCACAGCCTAGCCTTGGCTTCCAGCCGGCTAGACAAAGCAGTAGCACAAATAGCAACAGAGAAAAGAGAGAGTTTTTGTGAAGTGTGTTTTCTGAACTTAGGTGGTTCGTTCTGTTTGAAAGAAGAGAAGGTGGGAATTTATAGCTTTGAAAACGAGTAAAAAAAAATAAGGTAATCAGTAAAGTCTTAACACAAACATGGAAATAATCACCATTAGAATCAATTAACCCAAGTGATTCCCTTTAACTAAGGAATCATTGTTTAACGGGTAGAAAAAGGTCTAATTAAGGGAAGAAAATCAATTTGGAAATAGGCTGATTATTGCCATATAAGGGGGGTGGTAAAAGCATGCAGTGAACAATCAAGTCTGGGTACAAAATATACTTATTTTGGGAAAGAAAGCAGCAAGGTAAAAACATCACAGTAAAGGGAAGAGAATCAATTAATTTTAAACAGGCGAGTGAAATCAGGGCTCATATAAGAAAAGCTTTGAAATCAGTCACAAGATCGAGATCAATCAAGGAAGGGACATGCTTCTGCACTTCAGTATATAAATAGAGTGAACAAAACATCAGTCATGCAAGGCTAAGCGTATTGACAAAAGAAACAACATACGATAGTAGCAGAAATAAGCGTAGGATTCAGTAGATAGTCAAGGCTCACACATGTAGCCAAAGAGAGTCAGTACAAGTACAGGTCTCGCAGTAACAGTTGAGGAAACCTTTTGAAAAGTTAGGGTTTCAACAGAAGTCAAGTTTAAAAGATAGAAAAACTCAGAATCAGATAAGTTACGTAAAGAAGAGAGAGTCAGAAACAAAGAACATTAGTCGAATCAAGTGCATACTCAAACAAACAGTTTTAGACCAAGAAGACCTAGGGTTTTCAATAGTAATCGATTTTAAAAGATGATAAACAAATAAATCAAACAAGTACACATCTAACAAATAGTTTTAGAACTCGAATGAGACCACAAAAGGAACTAGGGTTATAACATGCTGAAACAAATAGAAGAACAACATGAGCAAAACTTAGAAAAAATCACAAACACGTTAAAATCAGAGATCTTTGAAAAGAAAAACTTAAAGGAAAACCCTAATCGGAGAAGACGAAGAGTCGTTTTGAAAGAAAACTTTTGAGAGAACACTTAAAACACTCATAGCAAGTACAGATCTAAAGTAGATCTGAAAGAAAATCAAAAGATCTTAAAGGTTAGGGTTTCGAAGAACCCAGAAAAGGTGAGAAAGGCCTTGAAAGTTACCGATCTAACCAGAAGAGTCAAGGATCTGACTCGAATGGCCATGGCTGGCCGGAGAAAGGTCAGGGATGACCTGAGAAAAGCCATGAACAGCAGCCGAGCAAGGACTGGACCAGACTCCTTTGAGGTCTGGTCATGAAACCATAGAAACAAACACATAGGAGCCATGGAAGGCTGGTACATGCCTCAAATGACCACGGAAGGTCATATATTAGGCAGGTATTAGGGTGGGGTGAGAGGGCGGCGGCTAGGGTTCATGAGAGTTTCAGAGAAAATTGAGAGAGAAGGGGAATTCAAGGGCGGCGGTAGGTGAATAATGAAGTAGGGTAAGGGGTCGTTTGGAATTAAAAAGGAAAGGGAAGCTGGTGGGCGTTGATCTAAATGATCAACGACTGGGATTAAAGGGGTTAGGTGGGGATCCGGGTTTGGGTAGGTTTATTTGGGTTAGAGGTCGGGTTTGGGTTGCAATTGGGTTGGGACATTGGGTCTGATTTGGGCCCAATTTTAGGCTGAAATTCCAAGCCAAATCTGGCTAGATTTTAAATAGCCATTTTCCCTATTTAATTTATAAAAAATAATAAATCAATTTCTAAAAACGAATAAAAAGCACTAAAATGATTTATAATATATAATTAACAATTTAAGAATACAGGACTTAAGTTTATGAATATAAATGCAGTTAAATCTTAGTAGAGGCTAATATTGCAATTATATACAATCTAGCTTTAAAAAACTAAATAGATTTGTAAAAATATGCAAAAACTTACCTTAGCTATATCTTAGCATAAATGTAAATGTTCAATAAATGAGCTACCAAAAATAATAATTTTGGAAATTATTATTGGTTTTTTGTGGATAAAATAGGGAAATAAATTGATTTAAAACCCTTAAAAATTATGGAAAAATAATAAAACACTTGGGCATACTTATATGTGCATACATATTCTATTTTGAAGGTATTTTGCATATTTAAAAAATATATAGGGAAAAATTGAGTGTNAGTTGAAGATACATGAGTAACGAATTACCCTGTTCCACGACCTTGAGTTAGCTGCCATTGTTCATGCCTTGAAGATCTGGCGTCATTATTTGTATGGTGTTCCTTGTGAGATCTATTCTGATCATTGGAGCTTGCAGCACTTACTCAAGCAAAAGGATCTTAATATGCGTCAGAGGAGGTGGTTAGAGTTGCTGAAGGATTATGACATCACTATCTGTATCACCCGGGCAAGGCCAATGTAGTGGCGGATGCCTTGAGTCGCCGGGCGGAGAGTTTGGGGAGCTTGGCATACTTACCAGCTTCAGAGAGGCCTACGGCGATGGATGTTCAGGCCTTAGACAGCCAGTTTGTGAGATTGGATCTTTCAGAGCCCAGTCGGGTTCTAGCTTGTATGGTTTCCCGGTCTTCCTTATTTGATCGTATCAGGGAGCAGCAGTATGAGGACCCTCATTTACTTGTCCTTAAGGACAAGCTTTAGCGTGGAGATGCCAGGGATGTGACCATTGGAGATGACGAGGTATTGAGGATGCAGGGCCGGATTTGTGTGCCCAATGTTGATGGGCTTCGGGAGTTGATTCTAGCAAAGGCCCATAGTTCGCGGTATTCCATCCATCCGGGTGCCGCGAAGATGTATCAGGATTTGAGGCAGCACTACTGGTGGAGGCGGATGAAGAAAGATATTGTTGGTTATGTGTCTAGATGCCTCAACTGCCAGCAGGTGAAGTATGTGGGTTGCTTCAGCAGATAGAGATCCCGGAGTGGAAATGGGTGCGCATCACCATGGCCTTTGTATCAGGACTCCCACGGACCTTGAAGAAGTTTGATTCCATTTGGGTTATTGTGGATCGGCTGACCAAGTCCGCTCATTTTATTCCTGTGTATACCACTTATTCATCGGAGCGGTTGGCGGAGATTTATATCTGGGAGATCGTCCGTCTGCATGGTATTCCAGTTCCTATCATTTCGGACAGAGGTACTCAGTTTACATCGCAGTTCTGGAGAGCCGTGCAGCAGGAGTTAGGTACTCGGGTGGAGTTAAGCACATCATTTCACCCCAGACGGACGGATAGTCCGAGCGCACTATTCAGATTCTTGAGGATATGCTCCGTGCGTGTGTGATTGAGTTTGGAGGGTCTTGAGATTATTTCTTGCCATTGGCAGAGCTTGCTTACAACAACAGTTATCAGTCTAGCATTCAGATGGCACCGTATGAGGCTTTATATGGTAGGAGGTGTAGATCTCCGGTGAGTTGGTTTGAGCCGGGGAGGCCAGGCTATTGGGCACAGAGTTGGTTCAGGATGCATTGGAGAAAGTTAAGATGATTCAGGATAGACTCCATACATCCCAGTCCAGACAGAAGAGTTACGCAGACAGGAAGGTTCGTGATGTTTCATATATGGTTGGTGAGCGGGTTCTGCTTCGGGTTTCGCCTATGAAGGGCGTCATGAGGTTTGGGAAGAAAGGATCCGAGGTCTACTGGCCCTTTTGAGATCTTGAGGCGAGTTGGGGAGGTTGCTTATGAGCTTTCCTTACCTCCAAGTTTTGCCGGAGTTCATCCGGTATTTCATGTTTCGATGCTCCGGAGGTATCACGGTGATCCGTCGCACGTGTTGGATTTTAGTTAAGTCTAGTTGGACAGGGATCTATCCTATGTTGAAGAGCCAGTGGCTATATTGGACAGGCAGATCAGAAAGTTGAGGTCAAAGAACATAGCTCAATGAATGTTCAGTGGCGGGGTTAGCCGGCCGAGGGGGCGACTTGGGAGACCGAGCGGGATATGCGCAGCCAGTACCCTCATCTTTTCACTACTTCAGGTATGTTCTCTATGCTCGTTCGAGGACGAACGAATGTTTAAGTGTAGGAGGATGTGATGACACGGCCGGTCGTCTTAAGAATTAATGCCCCGATCCCCTATTAACTGCTTCCCTAAGTTCATTCCTGCTAATTTTGTTTGCCGGGACGTTCGGTGTTGAGTTTCGGAGAGTTTTGGGACACTTAGTCCCTAATTGAGAGCTTAAGTGTGGAAAAGTGGTCCATAGTCAGAATTGTGTGAAGAAGACCTTAGAATGGAAATTTGATGGTTCCGTTAGCTCCGTTAGGTGATTTCGGGGTTGGGAGCGTGTTCGGAATGTAGTTTGGAAGTCCGTAGCTCATTTAGGCTTGAAATGCCGAAGGTTGAATTTTTGAAGTTTCCGGTCCGATAGTGAGTTTTTGATCCGAGGGCCGGAGTGGAATTCCGAAAGTTGCAGTAGCTCCGTCGTGTCATTTGGAATGTGTGGGCAAAATTTTGGGTCATTCGGACGTGTTTTGGTTGGGTTTTTGATCGAAAATGTATTTTGATGGAATTTGAAGTTCTTAGGCTCAAATCATTGATTAATTCGAGTTTTCGGCGTTGTTTTAGGTGATTTAAGGATTGGTACAAGTTTGAATGAGGTATTAGGTGTTATTGGTGTTTTTGGTTGAGGTCCCGGGAGCCTCGGGACGAATTCGGATGGTTGACGGAAGGTTTTTGAAGTTGAAGAATTGCTGAAGACTGCTGGTACCTGTCATAACCGCACCTGCGGTTTGGGTTCCTCAGGTGCGGAGCCGCAAAAGCAGCCTGTCCATCGTAGGAGCGAAATTCGAGTGTTTCTTCAGTTTCCGCAGGTGCGGAAGTTTAACCGCAGAAGCGGTTACGCACCTGCGAGATAATAGTCACAGATGCGGCCCTTGGGTTTTGGTTGAAACCGCAGAAGCGGTAAGAAATCCGCATAAGCAGTTGTTGAACCGCAGAAGCGGACGTCGCATATTTAATGAAAGTCGCAGAAGCGGCTCGTTTTCCGCAAAAGCAGGACCGCAGAAGCGGTCCCTTGTCCGCAGAAGCGGAAATGTCTGTACAGATATAGAAATTCCGAGGGTTAGGTTTCATAAGTTAGAAAAATCAAATTGAGCTCGGGGAAGGGTGATTTTCAGAAGGTTTTGAAGAGAAGACTATTGGGTAACGTTTCTTTAATCCCTTCTAGTTATATTTAATCATTTTATAGTTAAATCCATCATTAAAATTCGAATTTGGGATCAAAAATTGGAAAATTGGGTGAAACTTTATAGGCTAAACTATTGGGTTTTTGACCTCCGATTTGGGAGATTTTGATATGGTTAGACTCGTGAGAGTACGAGGGTTCAGAAAATATGAAAATTATTCGATTCCGAGGCATTGGCCTGAAGGGCATTTTGGTCATTTTGCCTAATTTCACGCCTTAGCTTTGAATTTAATAGTAAAACCAGTTGGTTGCGATGTTATTCACAATATGTAATTGAATTGAATAGATTTGGGCCACTTGGAGTCGGATACTCGTGGCAAAGGCGTGATTTCTAGTTGATTTTGAGCCGGTTCGAGGTAAGTGGCTTGTCTAACCTTGTGCGGGGGACCTTTCCCCTTAGGATATGATATGTGGTAATTGAGTGCCTTGTACGTGAGGTGACGGGCGCGTACATGAGCTAATTGTTGAAAAATCCGGTTTTTACTTAAGATATTGAGACTGAGTTTCCTTCATATTTGCCTTGTTTTACTTGCAGTTATAACCTGTGTTAGATTAGAAAAGCATGTTTAGTTGATTTAACTTGCCTAATTGTTTAAGTTGCCTTGACTGTACTACGTGAAGCATGCTAGGCTAGAACTACCTGTTGCTTGTCTTTTGTACTTCATTTCTGAATATCTTCTGGTTGTGGTTGCGCATTTACATTGGGACTATGGATGTGGGATTCCGGTAGCTCCCCCCCCCCCCCCCTTGTTTGTTTACTTTGGAACTGCGGGTTCGATTCCCGATAGATCCCCCTGCACATTTACTTTGGGACTGCGGGTTAGATTCCCGATAGATCCCCCTGCACATTTACTTTGGGACTGCGGGTTAGATTCCCGATAGATCCCCCTGCACATTGATAGCCGGACTACGGGACAGTATCCCGAGAGATCCACTGGACAGTTGAGAAAAGGACTACAGGACAGTATCCTAGGAGATCCTCATTGTTAACATTGGTATTGAGCTGTACTTATTCTGTGTTTGCTCCGTTCTTTGAGTATTCTGTATTGCTTTGTTTTGTTTGTCTTATTCCACTGCTGTACTCACTGTTACTGCCTATTTTCATACTGTTGATTTATATTATATTGTTTAACCTCAGTAGGGCCCTGACCTTCCTCGTCACTACCCAGCCGAGGTTAGGCTTGGCACTTACTAAGTACCGCTGTGGTGTACTCATGCCCTTCCTATGCATGTTTTTCATGTGCAGATCCAGGTACCTCCACTCAGGCGCACTATCCTTGAGGCGGGGGAGAGCTATGGAGACTTCAAGGTATATCTGCAGCGTCCGCAGACCGAAGAGTCTCTTTCCTTATTCTATCCGTAGTGTTTAGATTCTATCATACTTTTGATGTAGACATTCTGGAGATTAGAGCATTTATGGTATTTCTATTAGCTTGTGTGTCCCGTGAGTTTTCGGATTTTGGGATTGAGTTGTAGACTTCCGCATTTTGTTTTTGGGTTGCACATGCCAAGTGGCACTTATATACCGTTTCCTTCTAGCTTTGCTTAATTTAATTAAATGTTTCCGCAAGTTATATTAATTTCCGCATTGTTAGGCTTACCTAGTTGTAGGAACTAGGTGCCATCACGACGTGTTCATGGACGGTGAACTGGGGTCGTGACAAGTTGGTATCAGAGCTCTAGGTTCATAGGAGTCACGGAACACAGGCCGGTTTATTAGAGTCTCGCTGATCGGTATGGAGATGTCTGTACTTATCTATGAGAGGCTATGTAACCGTTAGGAAAATTTCACTTCATTTGATTCCCTGTCGTGCGAAATTTTTGACATCACAATCCTAAACTTCTGCCTTCTATTCTCTCACAGATGGTGAGGACACGCGCTAGATGATCAGGCACCCGCGCCCCCTACTGCAGCCGTCAGAGGTCGGGGCCGGGGTAGAGGCCGAGGACGCGCCCGTGGTGCAGCGAGAGCACCTGCGCGAGCTGCCGCCGAGGTACCATCAACAGATCCAGCCGGAGTTCAGTCACCTGACACACCTACGGCTACTACTACTCCAGCTCTTCAGGAGACTTTGGCACAGTTCCTAAGCATGTTTGGTACGTTGATTCAGGCGGGATTGGTTCAGGTTGTACCGAATACTTCACAGATCGGGGGAGGGACCCAGACTCCCGCCGCCCCCACTCCAGAGCAGCAGGTTCCCATTGGTCAGGTTCCAGGCGTCATGGCAACACAGCCTGTGGTCCCAGTTCAGCGGGTGGTGAGGACCTCTCGCCAAGTAGGAGACAGGTGGGTCCAGGAGAGAGAGGACAGACGAGGTCAGGATAGAGAGTATAGAGGAGTGAGTAGGCCTCGTAGATTGGGGAGGCCCGCTGGTCCTTATTTTGGAGGCAGGGTGCGTCATGGTAGAGGTTTTGTGGGTCAGCCAGCTCAGTTTGTATCTCAGAGTTCCCACAGAGTTTCAGGTGTTCAGGGGTCTTGGAGTACCCATACCGCACAGTTCCCACTGCCACGTCAGTCACGAGGTTGCTTTGAGTGTGGCGACATACGCCATGTGGTGAGGTATTGCCCTAGACTTGGGAGGAGTGCACCTCCACAGATTTCTCGGCCACAACGCGCACCGCAGAGTTCTCAGGCTATGGTTACAGCCCCAGTTGCTACCCCACCTACACGTACCAAGGCATTTGCCTCCGATTCTGTCATCACAGGTATTGTCATGGTCTGTTATAGAGGTGTATCAATTTTATTCGATCTAGGCTCTACTTATTCTTATGTGTCTTCTTATTTTGCTCCGCATTTGGGTGTACCTCGGAATCTCCTTGAGTTTCCCTGTTTATGTTTCTACTCCTGTGGGGGATTCTCTTGTTGTGGACCGCGTTTATCGGTCATGTTTGATTACTATTCGTTGTTTTGAGACCAGAGCGGATTTATTGTTACTCAGTATGGTTGATTTTGACATTATCTTGGGCATGGACTGGTTGTCGCCCCATTTTGCTATTCTTGATTGTCACGCCAAGACCGTGACACTGGCTATGCCAGGTATTCCGCGTATTGAGTGGAGTGATACTTTAGATCACACTCCCAGTAGAGTTATCTTTTTTCCTAATGCTCAGCGCATGGTTGAGAAGGGGTATGCCGCGTATTTAGCTTATGTGAGAGATGTCAGTGCTGATACCCTTTCTGTTGATTCAGTCCCAGTGGTACGGGATTATCCCGATGTGTTTCCAGCTGATCTTCCAGGCATGCCGCCCGATAGAGACATTGATTTTGGCATTTATCTGTTGCCGGGCACTCAGCCCATCTCCATTCCCCCGTATCGTATAGCTCCTCCCGAGTTGAAGGAGTTGAAGGATCAATTGCAGGAATTTCTTGGTAAGGGCTTTATTCGACCTAGTGTTTCACCGTGGGGTGCTCCTGTCTTGTTTGTGAAAAAGAAGGATGGTTCTATATTGATTATCGCCAGTTGAACAAGGCTACAGTGAAGAACCGTTATCCTTTGCCTCGTATTGATGATCTGTTTGACCAGCTTCAGGGCGCACCTGTGTTTTCTAAGATCGACTTGCGCTCAGGTTACCATTAGTTGAAGATTCGGGAGCCAGATATTCCGAAGATTGCCTTCAGGACTCGGTATGGTCATTACGAGTTCCTTGTTATGTCATTTGGGCTAACCAATGCCCCAGCAGCTTTTATGCATTTGATGCACAGTGTGTCCAGGCCATATCTTGACTCGTTCGTTATTGTTTTTATTGATGATATTCTGGTGTATTCCCGGAGTCGGGAAGATCATGAGCAGCACCTGAGGACCGTGCTTCAGACCTTGAGGGAGAAGAAGTTATATGCAAAGTTTTCAAAATGTGAGTTTTGGCTGAGTTCTGTGGCATTTTTAGGCCACGTGATTTCGAGTGAGGGTATTCGGGTGGATCCGAGGAAGATAGAGGCCATACAGAGTTGGCCCAGGCCGTCCTCAGCTTCAGAGATTCGCAGTTTCCTTGGTTTGGCGGGCTACTACCGTCGCTTCGTGGAGGGATTTTCATCGATTGCGGCCCCTATGACTAGATTGACTCAGAAGGGTGCCCCATTTCAGTGGACAGAGGAGTGTGAGGCGAGCTTTCAGAAGCTCAAGACAGCTTTGACTACAGCCCCAATCTTGATGTTGCCTACCGGTTCGGGGTCTTATACTGTCTATTGTGACGCCTCGAGAGTTGGCCTTGGAGCAGTGTTGATGCAGGACGGTAGGGTGATTGCCTACGCGTCCAGACAGTTGAAGATACATGAGAAGAATTACCCTGTCCACGACCTTGAGTTAGCTGCCATTGTTCATGCCTTGAAGATCTGGCGTCATTATTTGTATGGTGTGCCTTGTGAGATCTATACTGATCATTGGAGCTTGCAGCACTTACTCAAGCAAAAGGATCTTAATATGCGTCAGAGGAGGTGGTTAGAGTTGCTGAAGGATTATGACATCACTATCCTGTATCACCCGGGCAAGGCCAATGTAGTGGCGGATGCCTTGAGTCGCCGGGCGGAGAGTTTGGGGAGCTTGGCATACTTACCAGCTTCAGAGAGGCCTACGGCGATGGATGTTCAGGCCTTAGCGAGCCAGTTTGTGAGATTGGATCTTTTAGAGCTCAGTCGGGTTCTAGCTTGTATGGTTTCCCGGTCTTCCTTATTTGATCGTATCAGGGAGCAGCAGTATGAGGACCCTCATTTACTTGTCCTTAAGGACAAGGTTCAGTGTGGAGATGCTAGGGATGTGATCATTGGAGATGACGGGGTATTGAGGATTCAGGGCCGGATTTGTGTGCCCAATGTTGATGGGCTTCGTGAGTTGATTCTAGTTGAGGCCCATAGTTCGCGGTATTCCATCCATCCGGGTGCCGTGAAGATGTATCAGGATTTGAGGCAGCACTACTGGTGGAGGCGGATGAAGAAAGATATAGTTGGTTATGTGTCTAGATGCCTCAACTGCCAGCAGGTGAAGTATGAGCACCAGCGCCCGGGTAGGTTGCTTCAGCAGATAGAGATTCCGGAGTGGAAATGGGAGCGCATCACCATGGACTTTGTATCTGGACTCCCACGGACCTTGAAGAAGTTTGATTCCATTTGGGTTATTGTGGATCGGCTGACCAAGTCCGCTCATTTTATTCCTGTGTGTACCACTTATTCATCGGAGCGGTTGGCGGAGATTTATATCCGGGAGATCGTCCGTCTGTATGGTATTTCAGTTTCTATCATTTCAGACAGAGGTACTCAGTTTACATCGCAGTTCTGGAGAGCCGTGCAGCAGGAGTTAGGTACTCGGGTGGAGTTGAGCACATCATTTCACCCCCAGACGGACGGATAGTCCGAGCGCACTATTCAGATTCTTGAGGATATGCTCCGTGCGTGCGTGATTGAGTTTGGAGGGTCTTGGGATCATTTCTTGCCATTGGCGGAGTTTGCTTACAACAACAGTTATCAGTCTAGCATTCAGATGGCACCGTATGAGGCTTTATATGGTAGGAGGTGTAGATCTCCGGTGGGTTGGTTTGAGCCGGGTGAGGCCAGGCTATTGGGCACAGAGTTGGTTCAGGATGCATTGGAGAAGGTTAAGATGATTCAGGATAGACTCCGTACAGCCCAGTCCAGACAGAAGAGTTACGCGGACAGGAAGGTTCGTGATGTTTCATATATGGTTGGTGAGCGGGTTCTGCTTCGGGTTTCGCCTATGAAGGGCGTCATGAGGTTTGGGAAGAAAGGAAAGCTGAGTCCGAGGTTTATTGGCCCTTTTGAGATCTTGAGGCGAGTTGGGGAGGTTGCCTATGAGCTTGCCTTACCTCCCAGTTTGGCCGGGTTCATCCGGTATTTCATGTTTCGATGCTCCGGAGGTATCACGGTGATCCGTCTCACGTGTTGGATTTCAGTTCAGTCCAGTTGGACAAGGATCTATCCTATGTTGAGGAGCCAGTGGCTATATTGGGCAGACAGATCAGAAAGTTGAGGTCAAAGAACATTGCTTCAGTGAAGGTTCAGTGGCGGGGTCAGCCGGCCGAGGAGGCGACTTGGGAGACCGAGCAGGATATGCGCAGCCAGTACCCTCATCTTTTCACTACTTCAAGTATGTTCTCTATGCTCGTTCGAGGACGAATGAATGTTTAAGTGTAGGAGGATGTGACGGCCCGGCCGGTCGTCTTAAGAATTAGCGCCCCAATTCCCTATTAACTGCTTCCCCTAAGTTCATTTCTGCTATTTTGGTTTGCCGGGACGTTCGGTGTTGAGTTTCGGAGAGTTTTGGGACACTTAGTCCCTAAATGAGAGCTTAAGTGTAGAAAAGTGGTCCGTAGTCGGAACAGTGTGAAGACGACCTCGGAATGGAAATCGGATGGTTCCGTTAGCTCCGTTAGGTGATTTCGGGGTTGGGAGCGTGTTCGGAATATATTTTGGAAGTCCGTAGCTCATTTAGGCTTGAAATGCCGAAGGTTGAATTTTTTGAAGTTTCCGGTCCGATAGTGAGTTTTTGATCCGAGGGCCGGAATGGAATTCCGGAAGTTGCAGTAGCTCCGTCGTGTCATATGGGATGTGTGGGCAAAATTTCAAGTCATTCGGACGTGTTTTGGTTGGGTTTTTGATCAAAAATGTATTTTGATGGAATTTGAAGTTCTTAGGCTCAAATCATTGATTAATTCGAGTTTCCGGCGCTGTTTTAGGTGGTTTAAAGATTGGTACAAGTTTGAATGAGGTATTAGGTGTAATTGGTGCTTTTGGTTCAGGTCCCGGGGGCCTCGGGATGAATTCGGATGATTGACGGAAGGTTTTTGAAGTTGAAGAATTGCTGAAGACTGCTGGTACCTGTCATAACCGCACTTGCGGTTTGGGTTCCGCAGGTGCGGAGCCGCAGAAGCGGCCTGTCCATCGCAGGAGCGAAATTCGAGTGTTTCTTCAGTTTCCACAGGTGCAGAAGTTTAACCGCAGAAGCGGTTACGCACCTGCGAGATAATAGTCGCAGATGCGGCCCTTGGGTTTTGGTTGAAACCGCAGAAGCGGTAAGAAATCCGCATAAGCGGAACCGCATAAGCGGTTGTTGAACCGCAGAAGCTGATGTCGCATATTTAGTGAAATTCGCAGAAGCGGCTCGTTTTTCGCAAAAGCGGGACCGCATAAGCGGTCCCTTGTCCGCAGAAGCTGAAATGCCTGTGCAGATATAGAAATTCCGAGGGTTAGATTTCATATTTTAGAAAAATCAAATTGAGCTCGGGGAAGGGCGATTTTCAGAGGGTTTTGAAGAGAAGACTATTGGGTAACGTTTCTTTAATCCCTTCTAATTATATTTAATCATTTTGTAGTTAAATCCATCATTAAAATTCGAATTTGGGATCAAAAATGGGAAAATTGGGTGAAACTTCATAGGCTAAACTATTGGGTTTTTGAGTGGGTGTTTGACCTCCGATTTGGGAGATTTTTGAATGGTTAGACTCGTGAGAGTACGAGGGTTCTGAAAATATGAAAATTATTTGATTCCGAGGCGTTGGCCCGAAGGGCATTTTGGTCATTTTACCTAATTTCACGCCGTAGCTTTGAATTTAATAGTAAAACCAGTTGGTTGCGATGTTATTCACAATATGTAATTGAATTGAATAGATTTGGACCATTTGGAGTCGGATACTCGTGGCAAAGGCGTGATTTC
>NW_017671982.1:0-4646 GCF_001879085.1 Nicotiana attenuata
AAAACACCTTATTAACATACATTGTCACTTTGCAATATTAGATCTACAACAATATTATCATCTTTGCATCTCTAGACTTATTATATTTGATTACGATTTACCCCTTCTCTATTTTTTGATTGTTTTATCGCTTATAAAGTACATCGTTAACTTTTGAGCCAAACAATTTGGCGCCGTCTGTGGGGATTTCGAGAATCAAAACCACAGTATCCACCTAGAGATCAACCAATTACTACTCTCTACACCACTCAAAAACAGAAAATGGCCGAAAATAACACAAGATCGAAAGCCATATTGGGTGTCACTACCAATCTCCTGGGCCCTCTCAACGAGGCCAGTGACGATGGCATCCTGAATGAAACCCCTAGCATCACACCAGGTGCAGAGTTCTCACCTTCCCCATCCGAAGGCCTGACAATCTTGCACGAAAAAGGAGCTTCCACATCTGCGGCTACGGAAGCACCCTCAGCGGTCAAAGAGCTACTGGAAAGATGGCTAACAAGCACTCTAAGTGGCTTGGTTGAGAGGTCACCGCAAAATAACATCGTATGTGCACCAACAGTAGGCACCACTGCTGCAACAGGTGAACCGGAAGTTACACTGGTAAATAACAGACCCATCGAGACACAGACCAACGATGGCACGCTAACAGCCATCCTAAAGAAGATGGAAGAGATGGAAAGCGAAAACAAGGCGCTCCGCGGTCAGATGAAGGAACATCAGGAGAGGGTCGACAAGATCCCCGGTGCTCCCAAGTTGCTACCAAAACGCGACGTGGGAAGGTTCGTTGAACAACCATACACCAAAGAAGCTGCTCCTCACTCACCCCAAAAACCTTCAAGATGCCACCCTACTTAAGGGTATATGACGGAACCACAGATCCCGAGGATCATCTGATCCACTACGTCACCGCTGTGAAGGGCAACGACCTATCGAAAGAACAGGTACCGTCGGTACTGCTGAAGAAGTTTGGCGAGACGTTGACAGGAGGGGCCTTAACATGGTACTCCCAGCTACCGGCTAAGGCAATAACAACGTTCGAGGAAATGGCGGATAAATTCGTCACAGCCCATGCAGGCGCGAAGAAAGCGGAGGCCAGGGTCAACGACATCTTCGCCATCAGGCAAAACACAGGAGAGGGACTCAGGGACTTCCTGGCAAGGTTTAACAGGGTAAGAATGAGTCTACCAAATGTATCGGAAGGTATGGCAGTCGCCGCTTTCCAGAACGGGCTAAGCAGAGATGGTTCGAGGGCAACCAGGAAGCTGCTGAGCCGCCTCATGAAATATCCCCCTACCACATGGGAGGGAATCCACAACGCCTACTGCGCCGAGGTACGAGCAGACGAGGATGATCTTAATGGGCCGACCCAACGGCTAACAGCGATACACTCAGAAACGAGAAGAGATCGACGGAACGAAGGACGACGAGAACAACTCCCCCGCTCCAACAGAGATCGACACCAGCCATACACCAGATCCTCCCATCCGCCACCAAGGCATACAGACGCACTACAGCGACACGTCGCCCCACTACGAAACGAAAGAGGTACGCCCCCTTTACTAACCGCCCATAACTTTTATGTGTCTCCTTCAGAGATAGTGTACGCACTGGAGAAGCTAGGCACCAAGGTGCATTGACCGCAGAAGATGAAATCAGACCCTGCCACAAGGAAATCAAACGCCCTATGTGAGTTCCATCAGGAATGAGGACACAAAATCGAAGACTGCATAGGCCTGCGGCAAGAGGTGGTCAAGATACTGAACCAGGGATACCTGAGGGAGCTACTCAGCGACAAAGGAAAAATCAACTTTGCACGCGGACGGGAACAACCCCACGGGCCGCCGAAGCCACCCTCCCCAGCGCGCACGATAAACATGATCGTCGGAGGCGGCGACGAGTCAGCGATCAATAACGTCAAACTCGCCACCACACACGGACTAAAGCGGACCATCGCCCATGAACGGTATGAGGACTTCGAAGATTGTATCACCTTCGATAAGTCCGATGCCGACGGTTTATCTTTTCCTCATTATGATGCTTTAGTTATCACTTTACGTATCGCTGATACGGACGTTAAAAGAGTCATGATCGATGACGGAAGTGGCGCCTGTATTATCCACCCAAGGGTCCTCATACAAATGGGGCTCGAGGATAAGGTAATACCCCACTGCATAACACTTACCGGTTTTAACAATGCAGTGGAACGGACGTCCGGAGAAATAGCACTGCCCATCTTAGCGGGAGGAGTCACGCTGGAAACAACTTTCCACGTGATGAACCAAGAAACGGCGTACAACATCATCATAGGACGCCCATGGATACACGCCATGCGAGCGGTCCCTTCAAGCCACTACCAAGTGATCAAATTCCCTACCCCATGGGGAGTATTCAGTATCCAAGGCGAGCCACGCACCGCACAAGAATGCTACAAAATAGCCCAAGACTGCGCCCACACCCAACAGCTAAAGGGGCAAAGCGCGGAGGCATAGCAATTAGCCGTGTCGGGAACTAAGGTCAACCCGGCAACGGACGTCATCAAAGACCCCGACGTCGTGGAAGCCTGTAAAGCAACGGTCGAAGACCTCGACCCAGTCCAATTGGACAAAACCGATCCTACGAAGAAAGCCTATATCGGGCAAGGTCTCGCCAACCCAAGTAAGTATTGTGAATTCTTAACTAACCATGCAGATTTGTTCGCCTTTTCCCATTCAGATATGTCGGGAATCCCGCGAGAAATCGCCACCCACAAGCTGAATTTCGATCCATTACATCCGCCCGTGCGACAGACGAGGAGAAAATTCAACGCCGCTATCAATGAAGCAGTC
Source organism: Nicotiana attenuata (assembly GCF_001879085.1). Lineage (NCBI taxonomy): Eukaryota > Viridiplantae > Streptophyta > Magnoliopsida > Solanales > Solanaceae > Nicotiana > Nicotiana attenuata. Next base: position 2,829 of record NW_017671982.1, read on the forward strand.
GGTAAAGAAGTAGACGAGCTACTGGCTAACGGCTCCATCAGAGAATCAAAGTACCCCGAGTGGGTCGCCAACGTTGTCATGGTAAAAAAGAAGAACGGGAAGTGGAGAATGTGTGTGGATTTCACTGATCTGAACAAGGCATGCCCAAAAGATTCATTCCCACTACCCCACATCGACCAACTGATCGACGCCACTGTAGGACATGAACTACTGAGCTTCTTAGACGCCTACTCAGGCTACAATCAAATCATGATGGCCGAGGAGGACCAAGAGAAGACGACTTTCATCACCCACCAAGGGACTTACTGCTACAAGGTAATGCCCTTCGGGCTCAAAAATACGGGGGCTACATACCAGAGACTGGTAACCAAAATGTTCAAAGAGCAGCTCGGTAAGACTATGGAAGTCTATATCGACGACATACTGGTAAAGTCGACAAGAAAAAAGGACCACATCGACCATCTGAAAGAAACCTTCGAGATATTGAGAAGATACGGGATGAAACTGAACCCCGAGAAATGTGCCTTCGACGTGGCATCGGGAAAATTCCTAGGGTTTCTCGTATCACAACGAGGTATCGAAGTCAATCCAGACCAGATCAAGGCAACAGACGCAATACCAGAGATACTGAACAGCAAAAAGCAGGTGCAAAAGCTGACGGGGCGAATAGCCGCCTTATCTAGGTTCATCTCACGGTCCTCCGACAGATGCCACAAGTTTTTCAATGTGCTAAGAAAGGACAATGGGTTACAGTGGAACGAGGAATGCGTCGAGGTCCTAAGGAAATTGAAAGCGTACCTGTCTTCACCGCCACTGCTAGCCAAAGCAAACCCAGGCGAACCACTGCTGGTGTATTTAGCCGTATCCGAGGTCGCCGTCAGCGCAGTCCTAGTTCGCGAAAATGAAGGTACACAATCTCCTATTTACTATATTAGCAAAACCTTAGTGGACGCCGAAACACGGTATCCACACCTTGAAAAATTAGCTTTGGCATTGGTCGTGGCTTCACGGAAGCTCCGACCCTATTTCCAATGCTGAGAACATGGACCGCCTTGTTGCGGAGAAAGAGGCTGCTTAGGCCAAACTGGCATCGGCCGAGGTCCAACTTCGGGGTGCTAAAGAGAAAGGTTCAGCCCAGGCCAAAAGGATCGAGGAGCTCGATGCCAGGCTTGCTGAGGCCAAGGTAGAGGTCGGGGAGACGAAGATTACGGCTGACAAATCCATAGTCGTGTACTTGGCTGATGCCGAGGCTGCTCAAACGCAGCTAAGGGAGGCTTCCGCTGGAGAGCGATGGAGCAATGACTTGGCGAAGTGCCAATCCCCAGAGGGAAACCCGTCGAGGAAAGTCCACGCTCGCAGGTTTTGACCGTCTCCGAAGAGATAGCTCAATCTAAGGCGCTTGAAGCTGATGCTAGGTTTCTCATCTCCTCCGATGACGACGATGATGATGAAAGCAGCCAAGGCAGGTCCGATAACGACGACGGGCCCGAAGGAGAAGCTGCCCCCGAGGGAGAAACCATCCCCAGACATAGTTAGGATTTTTTATTTTTCCTTTTCTTTTTGTAAGACCCCCGTCGGTCCTTTGTACATATTTTTTCCCATATATATATAAAGGAAAGTTTCTTGAGTGTCATTTCAATCTGTATGAACATGCTATTTTCCTTGTAAAATTTTTAGCACGGACTTATGCTTTGATCGGTGCGTACAAGACTTTGGTTTTGGGTGACTTCCTCGAAGTCACCGTAGTTGAGTTCGAATAAGGTTCGAACTTAAGGCATAGGCCCTTAAGGGTTTGTGTCGGATAATGGTGAGTCCCCG
>NW_017671982.1:6678-28455 GCF_001879085.1 Nicotiana attenuata
CGACCTAGATTCGACTACGGCGAGTAAACGACTCGACGACAGTCGAAGTCGCCCACATGGCTAAGGCCATCAATTACATTATGGCTAAGGCCATCGCCGCCAACAGTCGACCTAGATTCGACTAAGGTGAGTAAACGACTCGACGACAGCCGGTCACCTACACGACTAAGGCCATCAACCGTATAATGGCTAAGGCCATCGACGCCGATAAGTCGACCCAGCTCGACTATAACAGCGTGTAACTCAAAGATAGTCGAAGTTGCGCACACGGCTAAAACCATCAACAAAGCTAAGGCCGAAAATAAAAGATACAGAAAGAAAAGAACAGTAAAAGTATAACTTCCATTATCATCCAAAAATGCATGTACAAAAAGGACCCATTTACATTTCCAAGTACAGCAAAACAAAATAAATACAAGTCCTAAGGGGCCTTGCCATCCTGATCGAACGCCTTCCGACGGATCGCCATCTCGTCCGCCGCCGTCCTCTGCATGATAGGCCACAAAGATCCAAGAGCCGAATTCTAGACGGTTGACATCTTCGGGGTTATAGCCCGCCCGGTCTGGGGAATCAGAACTATACCCACAAGTTTCACGAGCGACACCGACTATGCGTCGTTGCTCTTGAACCTTTGCCTCGGTAGCTCGACCCGCAGCTAAGAACTCCTCGAAGACGACCAATCTGGCCTCGGCGTATACCCATATATCATGCGCCTCACGACGCGCATCCTCACCAGGCCTTGACGCAGCAGTCCGCTTGAGGACTTCAATCTCAGCCGCCTTGGCACCAAGCTCGGAGGTCAGAGCAGCAACCTTGACCCGCAAATCAGCAGCTTCCGCCGCTACCCCCCGGCCAACCTCCAAGTCTTCTTCTTTAGACTGGAGAAGAGTCTCCAGCTCAATATTTCGGGCCAGGGCGGCCATCAGCTGCTCATCAATCTGCTCTAACTCGGCCACCCTCCTTCTCAGCTGGGCCTCCGACTCCTCCAAACCCTCACGAAAAACCCGAAATTCCGGGTCTTGCTTGAGCAGGTCCGCCAGCTCTTGATGCTTGACTCGGCACCACCGATATTTCTTTACCACCTTGTTAAAGGTGGCTGCCTTCCTTTGCGCTCACCGCCCCCTCTCTATCTCCAAAATGAGAGTCTAAAAAAAGAGAGGAAAAGGATGAAGGGCAAGTCAGCATGTATCAAAATTTATTTTACGATACATGAAGAAAATCGAAAAGTACCTGTAAGGCCGCACCGGCAACCCTCCGGGATAGTTCCTCGTTGCTAACCCCTTGTAACGTTTCACGCTCAGCGGCCGCACATAGTAGGGTCATATCCGCTGCGGCCTGCTCGCTATGTTGCAACAGGTTATACACTCCGCCTCCCCTCCGGGATCAGAATTCGACGGTTGGATCTACCTACCGCCATCCCAACACGGTCCGGACCCCGCGTTGACGCTTCTGCATCTGCCTGGGCGACCTCAGGGCCCACCCTCTCGGTACCTTCATCCGCCCCTCCAACGGCAGCCGACGAGCCGATTTTCGGAATGCGTGTTGGCCTGGCGTCAGGAACAGCCCCCCTTTGGGGAGCCGACCTCCCGGAACGGATGGTATCCGCCATAAAAATAGGCCTTGACTCCCGACGAGGCTCACTCGCCCCCTCATCTACCGTGGCTACCCCCTTGCCGGTTATCAACCGACGTCTCTTTCTTTCTGGCGTCTCCTCACTATTAGAGGACCCCTCCACAGCCCGAGGGGATGGCATCGAAGGAGTCGCTCCCCTCGCGGACGCCGCCACAGGCAGCGGTTGAGCAACCTCCGTGGCGTCATCACTAGGCGAACCGCAGGGTATGTATCCACCTTCAGAATCGGTCCCCGCCCCAGGTAGGATGACGACTCTCTTTTTCTTCTTCTTAGGGGCGCTCCGACCTGCCAAGCACGAACAAGTCAGGTAACGAACACGTAAGGAATCCCCAAACCGTAGCCAAAGAATTACCTGACGGGCCGTACTGTCGAAAAAAGGCAGCCCAGGTACGGCACTCCTCCGCTTAGGGTATTATTCTTCCCAACCACGATTTAATTTCATCAACGAGCTGGGGTGGAGAAGCCCTCGCTGCAAATAAAAAAGAGAAGAAAGAAAAACAAAGGCCACAATGGCCGTATGGTCGAAAGCGCAAGCGCACTGAAATTTACAAATAGAAATACTTACGTTCTGGATTCCATTTTTCCGGGAAACCCTCGGGATTCGACACCAGGTGCTCCGTCCTGATGTAGAAATATTTACGCCAAAAACGGCGGTTGGGCTTATCATCGGCTTGAACGACCAAGCCCTTTGCGCCACGATCTTTCAACTGCAGCATGGTACCCCTCAGGTAACCAGCGCTGAACAACTGTAAGAGGTGGTGGACTGAGACGCTGCACCCAGCCCTGGCCGCATAGGTGGCCATGATACGGCACACCTTCAAAGTATAAGGAGTAAGCTGGGCCGGACACACATTGTAAAAATGGCAAAGCTCCTCCGCCAGAGTATAGACTGGAAGGTCGTAACCGATCAAGAACGGGTACTCGTAGAAGGCCCAATATCCATGCCGGTGCACATTGGCATAATCCGTCCCGGCCGGAACCATGTCCACGTGGTCCGGAATACGGTGCGTCTCTCGCAGCTCGTCTAAATGGGATTGTAGCAAAACGCTGTGCTCTCAGGGAAGATCAGGGCTTTTAGTCGGAAAATCCCTGCGAATGTGCATCTCCTTCGGAAGGACATTGTCTACGCTGAGAGGAACAAGGGCCTTCTCCGCCTTTTCCCCTTCACCACCAGAAGATGGCGGAACCCTAGACGGGGCATTATCCTTGACCTTTTTATTATTTTGTCCGCGTTTTGCCATGATTATACTACTTGAGAAACGAAGCACTGACAATAGGAAGTGTGGTTTCAACAGAAGTGGGAAAGTCCCTCACGAAATAACGGTTACAGGAAAGAAAGGCAAAATGGTGTATCAGAAAATACTTTTCAGAGGCTTGAAAGTGGAATCAGATCAAACCTTTCTCATACTTATAAGGATAAACTGCACAGGAATCGAAGAGTCATGATTCAAAACGTGCGCCGGAAACCAAAACGTCACTTCATCCTCTGAACCGCCTTGGGGGCAAATATAATGATGATGCATACAGGCGATGACATCATTCCAAAAAGGAAGCCACGCGTCAGCGGCTCAACAGCGTCATATGTTTCACTTCGTTCATATTTCCGCCCCCGGTCGAGGTCAAATTCTCCTAAGACGAGGTTCGCATTTCCGCCCGCCGAAGACGCCCACCAAACGCGTCTCCAACGAGCGGAGGGACTAACTGTATAGGGTCAAATTTGACCCTCAGTATCTTTACGCTAGTGGGTACGCCCAATGAGTGTACGCCGACCAACGTAGCGGGTACGACTCGGCCGTGAGAACCAAAGTGACGTCGTTTAGAACTCAGTGTCTATACTAGGGAGACGTTACCTATCTCTGTAACTTTTTGATTCTTTCGAGGAAGGTCTCCTATTATATAAAGGAGACCTCCACATTGTAAAAAGCATCATCTGATCTAATACAACTCTCTCATTTTCTGTCTTTCTCTCTCTATATCACTACTTCTGACGAAAATACCTTATTAACATACATTGTCACTTTGCAATATCAGATCTACAATAATATTATCATCTTTGCATCTCTAGGCTTATTATATTTGATTACGATTTACCCCTTCTCTATTTTTTGATTGTTTTATCGCTTACAAAGTACATCGTTAACTTTTGAGCCAAACATAAATGGTAATATTATTTGTTAATTGAAACACTTAATTTCAAGTTGCGTTACAAGTTCCCACCCACTGAAAAAGATTTTTATCCCTCACAGGTATCAATCAATGACCAAGTTATTGAAATGGTAATATTATGCTATCTAATTTTGATACATGAATGATTGCAATTTATTTTAGAGATTTTTTCTTTCTTATTCCATATATGAAACTTTATTACAAAAAATGTGCATAGTTTCTAATTTACCCGACCTGTCCACATTTTTTCTACTGTTATTATACCAATCATTAAATACTAATTAATAGTAGCTGAATCTTCATAATTTGTCGAGCTAAAATTAAAGAACAGAATATTCTAAAAAGATTTGGCGTAAATCAGATCAAATCATATTCTTCCAGATATTCCTATTTAGGCGCGCTACAATTATGGAAGTAAATATTCTTCCAGATATTTTCTACCATTGATAGCCATTAAAAAACTTGAAAGCTTTGAATTCAAATTTGGATTTTCAAAAATCATTATTTGTTTGGATTGGGTGTTGTTGAAAATAATCGGGAATATGATTTGGAGTTTAAATCTCAATTTTGAGGGGTTTTGGTGAAGATTAGACTTGGTTTTGACTGAAATTAAGATTGAAACTCGAAGAAGAAGAAGAAGAAGAAGAAGAAGAAGACATATTGCAGAAATTGTAGATAAATTGTAGATTATTTGTATTCTGATTGTAGATGCTTTATTTTCTGTTTTCACAAATAAAAATGGCTAAAACTTCTATAAATCTTCTGAAAAAACGCAACTATGTCAAAAATCACAATTATGCTACAATTAGATGGGAATTGGGATATAAAAATTTAATGTACCCAATTTGTAGATATTTTGTAGATAAATTGTAGATTATTTGTATTCTAATTGTAGGTACTTTGTTTTCTGTTTTCACAAATCAAAAATGCTAAAACTTCTACAAATCTTCTGCAAAAAACGCAATTATGTCGAAAATGCCAATTATGCTACAATTGAAATGGAAATTGGTATATTAAAATTCAATGTATCCAGTTTGTAGATATTTTGTAGATAAATTGTAGATTATTTGTATTCTGATTGTAGATGCATTGTTTTCTGTTTTCACAAATCCAAAACAGCTAAAACTTCTACAAAATCTTCTGCAAAAAACAGTCTACTATTTTTCTACAATTTATCTACAATTTCTGCAATATGTCTTCTTCTTCTTCTTCTTCTTCTTCTTCTTCTTCTTCTTCTTCTTCGAGTTTCAATCTGAATTTCAGTCAAAACCAAGTCTAATCTTCACCAAAACCCCTCAAAATTGAGATATAAACTCCAAACCATATTCCCAATTATTTTCAACAACACCCAATCAAAATAAATAATGATTTTTGAAAACCCAAATTTGAATTCAAAGCTTCAAAGCTTTTTAATGGCTGTCAATGGTGGAATTGCTGCTCTCTTGTCTCTTTGAAGGTTTGTTCTTCTTCATTGAGAAAATTTGAAGCTAAAGGTAAATGTGTGTATGAACTTTGAAGATTTGACTTCAATTTTGATGAACTTTGTTGTTCTTCATTGATGAAATTCAACTGGAGTAAAATGGGGAACCAACTTTGTTGAAGGGTTTCTTCAATTTTCTACTAATTTAGAGGAATTTGGTTTCAGAAGATGGAAAATGGTAAAAAGAACGTGGGTATGGGTAAAACATGGGTGGGACTGAGGGGTTATGAGAGAGAAACGTGCAGATTCCTTTAATTAAGGAGTAAAAAATGTACAATTAATTATACCCTTAATTAATTATGATATAAAATTGGTAATTTGGTATACTAAGTGTAATTAAGTCAAACCTTAAACATTGAGGGTAATAAGGTTTCCTATGTGGCATAGGAATGTAAAAATCTCTTATTTTACTCCCTCCATTTCAGTTTATGTAATATTTAATTTAGCAAAAGTTTAAGAAATAAAAGAAGGCTTTTGATATATAAGAAGACTTTTGGCATTACAAAGTATTAAAATTGCCCATACTACCAATAATTCTTCATAATTAAATAAAGAGTGGTGAGAGTTTCACATAGTCGGTTTATTTTCTCTCATAATAAAAGAATAAAATTTTAATTATCTCAAGTGAGTTCAAACAAATAACAACACCAATAAATTTAGTGTACGTAATCCCACGAATTGTAATCTGGAAGGATAGTGTGTACGCAGACCTTATTCTTACCTTGTGAAGATAGAGAAGGTTATTTCCGGTAGACCCAGACTCATGATCAAAAGAAAAATAAGCATTAATAATAGTAAAATATGGTGGTAAGACAATTATTATTTTTTGGGACAATTAAAATGAAAAATGGGTCACTTAAAATAGCGAAGTATACTATATGATCTACCATGCAATGGATTTAAAACGGTTCATACAACTAGAATAGTTGAAAAAAATAGGCTGCGTGGTAGGATAAAATGCCGAGTAAGATGGAAAAAGTAAAAGGAAGAATTATATATATGGCAAACATTTCGGCCAGCCCTTCGGCTATAGGTTCGGCCGAGCTCAGTAACTTTTGTCCAAATTCTATATTATCTTAAGAATTTTTTTTAAATATGCACAAGTTATTAATTTATTAATTTAAAACTCGTACCTTAAAATAACTAGAATCTTAAACTCATAATCTTTAAATCTGGTCTCCGCCTCTATGCATAGTAAGATAGAAAGTAAATGGAAGAACTATATATAGCCAAACCTCTCTATAACAGTCAGGGGCGAAGCAACGTAGCCCCTAGTGTGGTCAACTGACTACCCTTCATCGAAAACTTACACGGTATATATAGGTAAAATATTAGATTTTAGTGGTATATAACATACATTGAACACCCTTTATCAGAGATTTTTTATACTTCTTTCAAGTTTGAACACCCTAAATGAAATTCTTGGCTTCGCCACTGATAACAACATCCCTGTATAACAACACTTCACAATAAAAGCCAAGCTTTTTCGGAACCAAATTTCATGTTATGTTATAATATATGTTCTCTATAACAACACTTCGCTATAACATCCAAAAATATTCGGAACAAACAACACTGTCATAGAAAGGTTTGACCGTATATGGCAAACATTTTACTGAAAGTGTAATGTGCCGAGGCAATGGTTGAAATATGAAGGGATGGGTAAAAGTGAAGAGGGGACCAAAAGGGGTGTCCTTTTCTTCATTATTTAGACAAAGTTCGAGCAGATCAATTACTTGATTTAAAGGTGTTCTTTGGTATTTTTCATGTTAAAAAGTTTTGGACTTCAATCATTATAGCCACGCTCCATTCTCAAACTATTCCTGACCTCAACTGTCTATTTCTGTTTCTTCACTGTATAATAAGAGTACCACATACGTATTCCTCCCGGGAATAAGGGCTCCCACTGACCAATTGTTTGCCATCTGGGGTTTCTTGGTTTTAAAAAAATATTGGTGGAGCTAACTAATCTCACTAGGCGCCGGGGCGGATTCGGGGGCGAAAGGGGTTTCACCCGAACTTCTGTCGCGGGCAAAATCTATTTTGTACCTCTATATATTATATTTTGAATCCCCTTAAACATAGCTCAAAAGCATAGTTTAGTGGTTAAGGGGGTTCAAAATCTTTGTGAGGTGACTGATTTAATTAATTTCCACTAGTCATTGTCTCTTTTAATTTTTTAACATTTTCTTTTTTTGAACCTCTTTAGCGGAAATTCTACCCCCGTCACTGGATCCTGATAATTAAATTCGTGTTGTGTTGGACTTGGTTAGAGGGAGACGCCTCTTATCAAAACTTTCTTCATTCGCAACTCAAGATCTCTCATTAAGGGTGGAAGGATCTCATTCATTCCATCTGTAACGAAGCTAGAAATTTAATAAGAAGATTAAAAAAGATTAAAAAATATCACGCTTGAGATTTCAACTTGCATTTCTATGATGTTATGTTATATTAATGGGATTCAAAATTTATACATGCGTAAAAATCTATTTTTGTCATATTAACACTAATTTTTCAAATGAAGGAAATTCAATTGAATCTTCTTCCTTGTCTGTGGCTCTGCTGCTGCATCCTACAACATGTCTTGATGGTGAACATTTATGCATAATATTTGAGCAAAAGTTAAGTTTTTTTTTTTTCTTTTCTTTTGCTAGAATTTAGTTTAATGTAGATTGCAAGGGACATTAGGTAGAGGCTGCATGCTTAAACAGATTATCACGTAACCTACCGAAGCTTTAAAGTTTAAACCAACAACCTTTCAACAAAGGACATATGGAATGGTCATTTTACTTTCTTTCCTTCTTTTCGAAATGAAATTATATGATTAGACCTCTTGGCGCAAACTCTACCAAATATTTGTTTAATACAATAATAACGACAAGTCCAGTGTAATTTCATAAGTGGATTATTTGCAAAGGACAGTGTGTAAGCAGATTAAATTAAATCTCTACTTTAAGAAGGTAGAAAGATTGTCTCCGATAGATTCTCGAATTTTTATTTATTTAATGAGCTGCAAAATGTGATGGAAATGAAACTACGTTTTGATGTGCATTGCTAAACTAAATTGTAGTCTTCCTTGGTTCGTTGTAATAATACGTAGTCATCAACATCAATTATGCAAACTTAATTATGATATACAGTCAAACCTCTTTGTAACAGCCTCGTTTGTTCTGAATATTTTTGGATGTTATAGTGAAGTGCCGTTATAAAGAACATATATTATAACATTACATGAAATTTAGTTCCGGAAAAACTTGGCTTTTATACTGAAGTGTTGTTATATAGGGATACTGTTATAGATAGGTCTGACTTTACAATCTCGCATTACAAAAGTTTATGTTCAACGTTACATATGTGTTTCAAAATTATGTGATTCGGGTAAAAACATAGCAAAGCGCTTGTAGATCATTTGTTCACCGTTCATGATCCGAAAATTGGTAGCATAACTTTTATGTTATTGTTTTATGAAAATATTAATGTTTCAATCAGTTTACGAACACCTTCACCATTTCACTAAATATACTTGGGACCCGTTTGGACATAAATTTTGACTTCTTTTTTTTCAAGAAAACTTTGATAACATTGTTTGTTCATAGAATTTGACCAGTTTTTTGAAGAAAAAAAATTAAAAAGTTTCAAGTTCCCAAAAAACTGGTTTATGATAATTTTTGGGTGAAATTTTTTCTTCTACTCACAAACTTTAAATTTTTTCCAAATAAAATAATGTCCAAACGCAACTTCAAAAATTATTTTTCAACACTATTTCAAAAACTTCTTCTCAAGTTTCAAACCAATATTAAGTTCAAATGCTAGCTTAGCTGCCACCTCCTGCCAACCCATTAAAAGGAAAAAGAACATCTAGTTTGCATTCCATTTATAAACTAATTTTACTACTTAGAGAATACAACTCAAATTCTTAATTTTTGTAATATTATTTTATTTAAATTATCCAAAACTTAGCTAGTATTTGTTTTTATTTTTTTGAAAAAACAAATAATTATGCCAATGATTAATAAAGGCTCCAAGCACTTCTGCACACAGCCAAGATTTCAAAGCAAATTAGTTCAATAAATATATTCAATTAACCCAAAACATTAATCTATAAATTCTGCTCATCAATCATCATTAATAAAGGCCACCCTCTCCCTCCAAAAAGCTTTTAAAGCCTTCTCTTCTGCCCCTCTAAAGCAAAAAATAAAAACTATGGAATTGGATGGAGACTCTCCACCTTACTGGTCCCAACCCTCCACCACCACACTCCTCCGTCAACGCCGCCGACAACCACCCTCTCCTCCTATTATCAACCCCGTTATTCTTATTCTACTTCTACCCATTCTTACTATTCTCATCTTGTTCTTTTTGGTTCCTCCTTTCCTTTCACACACTACTCAAATTCTTCGGCCTAATTCTGTGAAAAAAGGATGGGATTCGTTTAATATCTTGCTTGTTGTTTTTGCTATTCTTTGCGGCGTTTTTGCCCGTAAAAATGATGACAATTCAGCTGATAACAGTACTGTTTCTACCAATCAAAGAAACAGAATTGTTTCAACAAGTGAAACTTCAGCTGATGATACGCGGCAGTCTATTTCTAATGATCAATGGTTTGAGCACAGTGTTGAGAAAGCTTACAATTTTGCTCCAATTGGGTTACAGGAAACTGGTGTTAACCGGTTAAGAAGAAGCAGTAGCTCGTATCCTGATCTGAGACAAGTGCCGCAATGGGAAACCGGTGAGAACCATTCCAGGGTTTTTGATGATTTTGGAGTGAATTTTTACCGTTCTTCGGCAGCTGCGGAGTATAAGAGTCACCGTCCACGGCGGAGCGAGAGTCAGAGAGAAGAATCTGATATTAAGGTAATTCCTGTGGATACATTTGAAACTCGTTCATCTCCACGTGAACAGAGTCCCTCGCCGGAAAAACCACCGGTGCCGTCATCGAAGCCACCTCCGGCAAATTTGAAACGGAGAAGATCATTTCATAGTGTTCCGCGCAAGGACAAGGTTCAAATGCATAGTAATGAAGCTGATGTTGAGCTCAACGAAAAACAAGAGCCTTCACCACCGACATCATTGCCGTCATCGCCGCCACTAACCGAGCAACCATCACCTCCTGTGGAAAAGCCTCAAAAGCTTCAGCGGAGAAAGAGTGGTACAAAGGAATTAGCCACAGCTATTGCCTCATTGTACAATCAGAGTAAGAAGAAAAAGAAGAGAACAAAGAAGAGAGATATTTTTGAGAGCGTCTCTGATTCTCCACCATCTGCAGAACCAGTCCTGCCACCACCAACACCGCCACCGCCTCCTCCTCCACCACCTCCGCCGCCGTCTAAGGTTTTCCAAAACCTGTTCAAGAAAAATAGGAAAAGTAAACGTGTACATTCCGATCCTTCCACTGCAGCAACAGCAGCACCGCCTCCTCCACCTCCGCCGCCGCCTCCAAATTCAATTTTCAACAATTTGTTCAAAACCGGCAGCAAAAGCAAACGATTTCAACAAACATCATCATCAACTCCTCCACTGCCTCCTCCTCCTCCGCCGCCACCTTCTTCAATTCTCAACAATTTGTTCAAACACGGAACCAAAAGCAGGCGATTCAAATCAACTCCTCCACCTCCTCCTCCACCTCCGCCGCAAGAACACGTGTCATCAAGGCGGAGAAAAACTTCAACACATTCTCAACCACCAATGCAACAACCGGAACCTCCACGTCGACGTTCATCATATTCCAGCAAACCTCCATTGCCAACAAGACCAGTCACCAGTTACTATGACGATAACTTGAACAATGGCTCACAATCGCCGTTAATACCAATGCCGCCTCCGCCTCCTCCTCCGCTATTCAAAATGCGGGAGACGAAGTTCGTTCCTTCCAGTGATTTTTTCAGGATACGGAGCGAGCACAGCTCTCGCTGCAGCTCGCCGGAAATTGAAGACGTTGACGTTGATGATGTGTCCGTCAGATCGTCCTCGGAGGCAATCGATGGTGAAGATTTAACCGGGCCGTCGGTTACTTGCCCGAGCCCGGATGTGAACGCGAAAGCGGACTCTTTCATTGCCCGGCTACGAGATGAGTGGCGATTGGAGAAAATGAATTCATATCGGGAAAAGAGAAACTTGGGCTGAGGCCCCCAGGCCCAGGCCCAATGTGAAGATTCCTAGTTATGGCTCGTCCATTTTCTTTTTTTACCAATAATTACTTTATATATGCATATTTATACAAACTAATTTAAATTACATAATAGTAGAGTATAGATAGAGATCTTATAGAGGTAAATCCGTAAATACGATTTGGGAGTTGGCTCTGGTTGTTTTTTGTTTTCAATTGGAGCCTTGTAAAACATAGAGAAGGATGTGATTTTTTTTAAAAATTTGGAGTCGATTGTTTGGAACGAAATGATTTTTGAAAATGCATTATTGCGGGTATTATTTTTAAATAAATTAATGGTGTTTGTATCTATCATACTATTACAATTCTAAAATTTGTTTTTCAAACATGGTCTCTAAAGTGTCTGTACATATAGCTTTGGCAAATATTTTAGGAACTATCAAAACGCTGTTTTCTAAAGAAAAGTTCTTATTCCACTCATAAAAACACACTAAAAAATCATTAAAGACAACACAATTATCAAACATATTTTTTGCATAAAAAGTCACAGTCACAGTCCTCATTGGATAGCGGAAGTGTCTATGTAGATGAGGTACATCATCAAATAAAATAAAATAAAAGATGGACCAAAAATAACCTAACATACTTTTTAGGAGCAAATATCACTCAACTTCAAACAATCTGTCACTTTAAGAAGTGGCTTCTTTTCTTACACAATTAGAAGAAAAAAAAAAAAAAAAGATAAAAGCTTATAATTAAACTACTCAAAGAGAAAAAGCACTTGAGTGCCAACCCTTTGGGGATTTTTTTAAGAAGCCATTTATCAAACATAATGCTAGGAGTAGGACATCCAAAAAGCATCCCACAAAAGAATATACAGAAAATTCTAAAGTCTTAAAGGTGGAGAGGCAAAGGCGGATGTAATTAATTTTATTGTTTTCTACTCGGACGATGTACACATATATAGGAAAATTAAAATGTGATATACAATATAATTAAATTGTGCTTATTAACTCACTGATTCAAAAACCTTGATTCACCTCAACAGAGACCTCCAAACCTATACCATATGAGTGGAATTCCGAAGGAAACTAATACCTTGTTTGGCTAAGTTTTTTTTTTTTTTTTTTTTTTTTTTTTTTTGGGCAAAAGTACTTTTTTGGGCCAAAAATTAAGGTGTTTGGCCAAGCTTCTTGAAGGAAAAAAGTACTTTTGAGGAAAAGCAGAAGCAGTTTTGGAGAAGCAGAAAAAAGTAGCTTATCTCCAAAAGTACTATTCTGAGAAGCACTTTTGAGAAAAATACACTTAGAATCAATTGTCAAAAGCTTGGCCAAATACTAATTAATGCTCAAAAGTGTTTTTCAAATTAATTAGCCAAACACAAATTGATTCTCACCAAAAGCACTTTTTTAAAAAGTATTTTTGAAAAAAGCACTTCTCAAAATAAGATGATTTTAGAAGCTTGGCCAAACGGACTATAAACTTTGTGCTTCACCTTTTATTGCTTTAACTTTTTGATTGTTTAGTGAACTATAATTTATACATATATGACAAGAAAAAACTCAAATCCATGTCCATATACCCAAATCTGGTTGTATTTTGAAAAAGTATATTTCTTTATATATTTTAAACTCAAAGGGAAAGTTCACATGCTTCATTATCTATTATTTCGGATTAATTCTCTTCCTTTATAGCCAAATGCCAAAGCTCTTGAGGGTCTCGCCATATATTTTAAAAAAAAAAAAAAAAAAAAAAAAAAGGAGTACACTTTTTTTAGTCCTATTTTCTTTGTCTCTCTTACTATATAAATTTATCAAATTTTAAAATTGGAGTGGCAGACTAATTTTAGGTCCTTGTATACTTAAATAACATATTGCTCTTGCACTTTTGGCCTTTTACAAACAAGTTCGTATTTTCTATATGTTCTGTTGGTGTTAGTGCATTTTAATATTAAAATTATAATATTAAAGTGCATTATTTCTTGTAAGATAGTGGTTATAAATTGGCAAGAAAGTGATCATTATTTTGGTGTAACTCTTGAAACCACTAATATCATGATCTACCATTTATTACCCACTAAAGCTTATATTTTGTAACCACCAATCCATGTTCTACAATTTAATTATCCCACTACTTCGATATTTATTCTATAGAAGAAATTCTACACCTATAAATAGTGGTGTTTCTTCCTTGTGTTCTAGATGAAAAATATGGTAGTGAGTATGACAAAAGTGTTACAGTGTACATAAAAAAGGGTGGTTGGTATTGTGAAAAAACAGAGTTAAGAGAAGGAGAAAATCTAAGTCTCCAACTTATTCTCTACAAAAGAGAATATTATTTTTGTTGAAGGAAGGTGTTCATTTTGATGGAGCTTTGGACTCAACAACTTGTCCAGAGTTTGTTCGAGTCATACGACGTTGTTGGGCTGTTGTATCCTGGAGGGGACAAGTCAAGAGTATTACTGCTGGACCGGTGAAGATGCTACCGCAGTGGGCTTGAATTTCCTTAAAGAGAGCGAGATATCCGCGCCTCAGCCTCAAGAATATTTATTTATTTTTTTCATATTATTTATTAACTGTAATTACTTGTAATTTCACCAACACGTTCTAATAACGAAAATTTGCAACTTTTTATTTCTCGTGCAACTCAAAGACCTCTTACATCACACAGTAAATATCTCTTTTGAACAAATTGAAAATCTCATGAGAAATATTAGATCACCACCTAAAATTTTATAAGTTGTTAGGTCACGGTCTAATAATTTGTCTGCAAGGCTGAAGAATATATGAGCAAACATTAGGCTCGGGTCAACTGTTGTTCAATAGAGTAACTTTCTAAGGGTGTGTTTGGTATAAAGAAAAATATTTTTAATTTTGGTTGGTTTAAATATTTTGAAAATATTTTCTTCATGAACTTATTTTCTTTCAATTGAAGGAAAATGTTTTCCCTATCAAGAGAAGGGAAAACATTTTAAGGGAAAACATTTTCCAAAACTCTTTTCCAACCTTCCTCCCATTCCCCATCCCCACCGACCCCACCAACCCACTCCACCCCAACTCCACCCACACCCACCCTCACCGCACCCCATCCCCACCCTAGTCTCGCCCCACCCCCACCCTAAATAGAAATATTATTAATATTACTTTCTTTTCATGTTATAGATAGAGCATTTTTTTTCTTCATTTCAACAAATGTGTATTTTCTTTTCACGATATAATGTTTTTCTTTAACAAAAAACACTACTAGAAATAAGTTGATTTTCGTCCGCGATTTCGACCGAAATTGGTCGGAAATTGATAATTTCCAACCAAATTCCGACCGATTTTAATTGGACGGAAAAAAAATGGTCGCAAACGTGTACCGACCGCAATTGGTCGGAAATTTCCGACCGAAATCGGTCGGAAACGTCAACGTGTTGACTGACTGTCACTTTATTTTCCGATCGAAATCGGTCGGAAAATATTAAAAAAAAATTTAATTTTCAAATTTTCGACCGAAATCGGTCGGAAACTATTACATTTTTTTTCTTTTTTAATTTTCATTTTCCGACCAAATTCGGTCGGAAATTTCAAAAAATCTGGAGAATTTATTTGAAATTTCCGACCGAATTCGGTCGTAAATTCTGAATTTCTGGGTAAAAAAAATGAGATTTTCGGTTGGTTTTCAATAACAAAATAGACATAAATTTCATTCCAAAAAGGCCTGAAAGCAAGAACTTAAACATAAGCTTCCAAATATTACTTCTAATAAACCTAAGTTGACAATGATCAAAATTTACATAAGCTCAAGACCAGTCATTTCAAAAAGCTGGAAAATAGCTACAAATTTCAAACACCAAAAGCTCTATTCCTCATCTACAATTCTACCTCTTCCTTCACTTCCTCAACTACTTCTGTTTCTTCTTTCACTTCCTCAACTACTTCTACTTCTTCCTTCACTTCCTTCCCAGGCAACTCATCTTTATCCTGAAATTATTAATTTAGATGTAAGAATAGGAAAAGTACACGACAATAAAAAATTAGACTACAATCTTGAAATGATTTGCGCATGCTTGTATTGCTTGCCTTGGGATTTATAGATGTTGATATTTGCTCTCCCTGACTTGAGGTAAATGTATAAATGATGAAAAATGAATTTGGAAATCTCCTATTAATGAAAGAATTGTTTACTTGCTTCATGCTATTGAGTTACAGCCATCTTTATAAAAATCCACGATTTACTATATTATTGGTATATTATTATTGGACCACTAGTAAGTGTCGAAGTCGGCCTCTCGTCTCTACTTCTTCGAGATTAGACGGGATACTTACTGGGTACACATTGTTTTCGTACTCATACTACACTTGCTGTGCATTTTTGTTACACAGGTTCATGTGTGGCTAGTGGCTTAGTGGCATAGCGGCATGGTTGATACGGAGACTTAGGTGAGTTGCATTTATCGAGACGACCCGCAGCCAGCAGAGTCTCCTTCAGAGTATTGTGTTGTACTTTCATTTCTGTCCACTTTGTGTTCCGGACAATGACTGTATTTTATTTTATTCCCTAGTAAATGCTCATGTACTTGTGACACCGCGTTCTGGGATGATTATGAGGTATTTTGTATTGACTTCTTAACATTTATATTTAATTTGAAATGAGTATCTTTTACTAGAAAAATTTAAGATAAATCAGAGTTTTCACAATTATTTAAATGAGAATTTAATTAAGTAGTTATGGTTGGCTTGCCTAACAGCGGTGTCCGGCGCCATCACGACCCGTAGTGAATTTTGGGTCGTGACAATTAGTTTAGTCCACTTAGTTTTTAAATTATAACTTATAGTAATTACACATTGGCCCTGTAATTTTCTTTGTACTTTATACAAAAGGTCCATGTGACCAAATAGGGAAAGGCACGGGTGTTAGCTGAGGTAATTTCACCTCAGTCACTCTATACATATATTGTAATTCC
Organism: Nicotiana attenuata; assembly: GCF_001879085.1. NCBI lineage: Eukaryota > Viridiplantae > Streptophyta > Magnoliopsida > Solanales > Solanaceae > Nicotiana > Nicotiana attenuata. Next base: position 23,011 of record NW_017671982.1, read on the forward strand.
TGTATTAGTGAATCAATCAGAGAATATACTCCTTATTTGTAACGATCCGACCGGTCGTTTGTCTTTTTAGAACCCCGTTCCCCCAAATAAAACTCTTCGTGCTCGCTTTAACCAATTTACGACCTGCTGGGATGGTTGGTTCGGGATTTAGAAGAGTTTGAATTGAAATATACACATTTAACTCTTTAGGATTTTTTTAAAAAGGCTAAGTTTGACTTTGGTCAATATTTTGGGCAAACGGGCCCGGATTCGTGTTTTGACGGTTCCGGAGGGTCCGCGGGAAAATATGGGACCTGGGCGTATGTCCGGAATCAAATTCCGAGGTCCCTAGCCCGAGTAATGAATTTTTATTAGAAATTGTTAATCTAAAATATTAAGGATTTAAAGAAACTAAATAATGATTGATTTCATGGGTATCGGGCTCGTATGTTGGTTCCGAAGCCCGGTACAAATCCAAAATATCATTTAAGACCTACCAACAAAATTTGGCGTCAATCCGAGTAGTTTAAGGGTGTTTTGGCCCGTTGGAGGAAAATTAAGAACTTGAAGTTCATTAGTTTGATTCATTTGGTTTTAGGGGGTGATTCCTAAATTTAGTGTTGTTCCGGGTGTTCCGAAGGTTCGAGTAGGTCCGGTTCATGATTTCAGACTTGTCGGTATGTTCGGGCGGGGCACGGGAGCCCCGAGCGTCAATCGGACGAGGCTCGAGTGAAGTGGAAAAATTGGAGAAGTGCTGAAGGTTGCTGCTTCTGTCATAACCGCACCTGCGGTTGGTGGACCGCAGGTGCGAGACCGCAGATGCGGTCCTTGTATCGCAGAAGCGGCTCAAGCAAGCCAGGCCAGGAACCGCAGAAGCGGCTCCCAAGCCGCAGATGCGGCTCCGCATATGCGGCCTCCAGACCGCAGAAGCGGTCCCAGCCTTCTCTCCCCATTTCGCAGATGCGGCCATATCCTCGCAGATGCGGGACCGCAGATGCGGTCCCCTGACCGCAGATGCGGAAATCACTGAACCAGTGAGGTTCATTAAAGACGGGTTCTAAGTCATTTTTATCACATTTCCACTCCTCCTTTGGGCGATTTGGGAGCTTTTGAGAGAAGGACTTCACTTAGTATCTTGAGGTAAGTGTGTGATACCTATTTCTAGTTTAATATCATGGTCTTAGGAAGATTAAACACTAGTATTAAGGTGAAATCATGGGGTTAGAGCAAAAACCTAGAGTTTTATCAAAACTTAGATTTAACCACGAAATTTGTTATGAAATGAATTAGAAACCATATATTATTGATCCTTAGGTTGTAGAGAACAACTTCCTTCGAAAAATCTCGGAATCCGGGTACGTGGGCCCGGGGTCGGAAATTAGGAAACTTGCGTTAATGGTTGGGAAATTTTTTAAATAGCTAGAATTCGATCTTGTGAGTCTATATTAACTAGTTCTTACTCCATTTAACTAGTTTGGAATTGTTCGGCTCCGAATTGAGGGCTTGGACTTGTTCTTGGCATTTGGAAGTGCCCTTTGGAGCGAGGTGAGTCTCCTTTCTAACCTTGTAAGAGGGAATTGTCCCCATAGGCATAATGATTGAGTAATTTGTTATTAAATGCGGGGGCTACGTACGCACTAGGTGACGAGAGTCCGTGCGTAGCTACATATTATGTTAATTGTCCGGGTAGTTTAGGGCCCGTATCATGCTCTATTGTAATTGTTTCCATATTTTCTTGCTAATGTGATCACTTAGGATATGCTAGAGACTTGAAAAAAGAGATAAGCGAAGGTATACCTTCATTGGACACTTGTATGAATTATTTTGGAAATAAATGCGCATTCATGTGCTTCCTTGAATTAAATTGATATTTGTGGATCGGGCCGATCGCCTCGGTAGAATAGATGCATCTATGGTTCGCGCCATTCGACCCTCTGGCAGTGCACAGTTATTTTTCTATTGGATCGGGCCGTCGACCTCGGCATAACGTGCGCATGACATATATATGTGTGAAATCTTACCCATGGCTTATTCTGTTAAATATTTAAATGTGTACGGTTAACTGCCAAATTGCTAGGGACATGACTTATTATCTCTTGTTGCATACTGTTGATTATTTGTGATTATCATACCTAGCAGAACACCTTATTATATTATTTGACCCTAGTAAGTGTCAAGTCGACCTCTCGTCTCTACTTCTTCGAGATTAGACGGGATACTTACTGGGTACATATTGTTTATGTACTCATACTACGCTTCTGTACTTAATTGTACAGGGTCTGAGGCAGGTACATCTGACTAACAGTTTGGTGCGCGCCCCTGATTCATAGTCCGAGACTTCCACGGTGAGCTGCTCCTTTCCTGTGGCGTTCAGCAGCTTGATGGAGTCTTTTCCTTGCTTTTGCTGTCTATTCTATCTCGGACAGTAGGATAGTTTATTATTTTGTACATTCTACTAGTTGCCCATTACTTGTGACACCGGGTCTTGGTACACACATTAGTAGACAGTATCATTTTTTTGGGGTTGTATAATTTTATGACTTTACTAATCATTTTTGATACATTATTGATCGCTTCTGGTCTTAACTCTAATTTGAGAATCTGTTATATTTATTTTTGGGTAAAAGTAAAATGAGAACTTAATTGTATTTTTCCGCGTTGGCTGGCCTGACAATGGTGTCGTGCACCATCATGACCTTTTGTGGAAAATGGGTCGTAACAATATGTTATCAGAGCACTAGGTTCACGTAGGTCTCACAAGTCATGGAAAAACCTAATAGAGTCTTACGGATCGGTACGGAGACGTATGTACTCATCTTTGAGAGGCTATAGGGTTTTAGGAAAACTACTCTTCATTCATTTCATCTCCTGCAGTGGTCGGTATACTAAGTTTCCTTCTCTACTCTCTCACAGATGGTGAGGACACGCACGGCCGATGTTCCGAACCCGGGAGGGGCTGCTCCCCCCGCTACTAGAGGCCGAGGCAGAGGCCGGGGGAGGGCACCGGCCCGAGGTAGGGGACGAGGGCGTCCCAGAGCTGTCCCAGTAGCACCACCAGCAGATCCTGCGGGAGATCCTATTATCGAGGAGCAGGGCGGGGTGCCCGCAACCGAGCCCACCCCGGCAGACTTTATGACACCGCCGGGATTTCAGGAGGTTATGGGCCGTATGCTTCGGTTCATGGATTCTATGACTCAGGCTGGTTTATTTCCAGCAGATCCAGCTACCTCACAGGCAGGAGGGGGAGCACAGACCCCTACTGCTCAGGCTCCCGGTCACGCAGCCGCAGTGTATCAGACTCCGGTCGCACTACCCGCGGATGGGGTTCAGCCAGTTGCTGCAGTGGCACCCCAGCCCAGGCCAGCTGCGGATGGCGATCCGCAGAAGTTATTGGATAGATGGACTAGGCTTCACCCTCCGGTCTTCGGGGGCGAGCGTCATGAGGATGCCCAGGACTTCATTGACAGGTGCAGGGACAGGCTGCACAACATGAGGATATTGGAGTCGCATGGAGTTGACTTCACTACTTTTCAGCTTGAGGGCAGGGCCTGCAGAGGGTGGCAGTCTTATGTTCTGGGTAGGCCGGCAGGTTCTCCTCATATCACTTGGAGTGAGTTCACACAGTTGTTTCTGGACAGGTATATTCCACCCTCTGAGAGGGAAGAGCTGCGGTATCAGTTTGAGCAGCTAGAGCAGGGCCAGATGTCCGTGACTGATTATGAGGCGAGGTTTTCTGAGCTATCCCGCCATGCATTGATGATACTACCTACTGACGCAGAGAGGGTGCGGAGGTTTGTTGCAGGGCTACATTCCGGTATCAGGGCCAACATGGCCCAAGAGGTAGAGATGGGGACTCCTTACCAGTTAGTAGTGGAGATTTCTCGGAGGATTGAGGGTTACCGTCATAGGGGTAGGGAGCAGATGCAGCAAGATAAGAGGGCTAGGTTCTCCGGAGAGTTTAGAGGTGCCTCGGCTAGGGGCAGAGGTTAGTTCGGGAGAGGGCAACCCAGCAGGCCCTCCCCCCATATTCAGCACCACCACCTACTCGGGGTGCTCCAGCGCACCCCTATTTCAGCGCCATGCCAGAGAGTTCCTATCGCCCACCAGCTATTCAGGGTTCCTCCGGTGGGTATTCAGGTCCACAGAATTCTTCTGATCCATACTTCAGCGCTATGCCGGAGAGTTCACACCGTCCGCCGGCCATCCAGGCTTCTTCTAGTGGGTCTGCAGGCCATTAGGGTCAGCCATCAGGTCAGCAGGTCGCCGCACCGCGGGGTTGTTTCGAGTGCGGGGACCTTGGTCATATGAGGAGATACTGCCCCAGGCTTCGGGGCATGGCAGTGTAGCAGGTCCAGCAGCCTACGATTTCAGCGCCAGCTGCCCCGCCACCTAGAGGTAGAGGGCAGGCTGGTAGGGGCCGTCCTAGAGGTGGAGGTCAGGTAGGGAGAGGTCGGCTAGCTACTGCTCAGTCAGGCGGAGGCCAGCCAGCCGGTGCTCCATATAGATTCTACGCTCTTCCACCCAGGACAGATGCATTGGCCTCAGATGCCGTCATCACAGGTATTATTTCCGTCTGCGGTAGAGATGCTTCGGTATTATTTGATCCAGGTCCACCTATTCCTATGTATCGTCGCTGTTTACTCGATTCCTGGTTATTCCTCCTGCACCTTTGGGCACTCCTGTTCATGTGTCCACTCATGTGGGCGATTCCGTGGTTGTAGACCGGGTCTACCGGTCCTGTGTGGTTACATTCTGTGGTTTTGAGAATAGAGCAGATCTCCTATTGCTTGATATGATCGATTTTGAGGTCATCCTCGGCATGGATTGGTTATCTCCATATCACGCCGTCCTAGATTGCTATGCCAAGACTGTTTCACTAGTGATGCCAGGGTTGCCGAGGTTGGAGTGGAAGGGTTCCACAGTTGATACCCCTAATAGGGTTATTTCTTTCTTGAAGGCTCGGCGTATGGTCGAGAAGGGGTGTTTGGCCTATCTAGCTTATGTTCGAGACACTACCGCACAGTCTCCGATGATTGATTCAGTTCCCGTAGTCTAAGAGTTCGCCGATGTGTTTCCTTCTGATCTTCCTGGCATGCCACCGGATCGCGATATTGATTTCTGTATCGATTTGGCTCCAGGTACCCAGCCTATATCCATTCCACCGTACCGTATGGCTCCTAAGGAGTTGAAGGAGTTGAAGGAGCAGCTTGAGGAGTTGTTGGCGAAGGGGTTTGTTAGGCCCAGTGTATCACCTTGGGGTGCCCCGGTGTTATTTGTGAAGAAGAAGGATGGGACTATGCGGATGTGCATTGACTACCGCCAGTTGAACAAAGTCACCATCAAGAACAAGTATCCGTTGCCTCGTATCGATGATTTGTTCGACCAGTTGCAGGGTGCGAGGGTGTTCTCTAAGATAGACTTGAGGTCAGGGTACCATCAGCTGAAGATTCGGGACTCGGATGTTCC
>NW_017671982.1:29972-56838 GCF_001879085.1 Nicotiana attenuata
GTTAATGGTTGGGAAATTTTTTAAATAGCTAGAATTCGATCTTGTGAGTCTATATTAACTAGTTCTTACTCCATTTAACTAGTTTGGAATTGTTCGGCTCCGAATTGAGGGCTTGGACTTGTTCTTGGCATTTGGAAGTGCACTTTGGAGCGAGGTGAGTCTCCTTTCTAACCTTGTAAGAGGGAATTGTCCCCATAGGCATAATGATTGAGTAATTTGTTATTAAACGCGGGGGCTACGTACGCACTAGGTGACGAGAGTCCGTGCGTAGCTACTATTATATTAATTATCCGGGTAGTTTAGGGCCCGTATCATGCTCTATTGTAATTGTTTCCATATTTTCTTGCTAATGTGATCACTTAGGATATGCTAGAGACTTGAAAAAAGAGATAAGCGAAGGTATACCTTCATTGGAAACTTGTATGAATTATTTTGGAAATAAATGCGCATTCATGTGCTTCCTTGAATTAAATTGATATTTGTGGATCGGGCCAATCGCCTCGGTAGAATAGATGCATCTATGGTTCGGCCCATTCGACCCTCTGGCAGTGCACAGTTATTTTTCTGTTGGATCGGGCCGTCGACCTCGGCATAACGTGCGCATGACATATATATGTGTGAAATCTTACCCATGGCTTATTCTGTTAAATATTGAAATGTGTACGGTTAACTACCAAATTGCTAGGGACATGACTTATTATCTCTTGTTGCATACTGTTGATTATTTGTGATTATCATGCCTAGCAGAACACCTTATTATATTATTTGACCCTAGTAAGTGTCAAGTCGACCTCTCGTCTCTACTTCTTCGAGATTAGACGGGATACTTACTGGGTACATATTGTTTATGTACTCATACTACGCTTCTGTACTTAATTGTACAGGGTCTGAGGCAGGTACATCTGACTAACAGTTTGGTGCGCGCCCCTGATTCATAGTCCGAGACTTCCACGGTGAGCTGCTCCTTTCCTGTGGCGTTCGGCAGCTTGATGGAGTCTTTTCCTTGCTTTTTCTGTCTATTCTATCTCGGACATTAGGATAATTTATTATTTTGTACATTCTACTAGTTGCCCATTACTTGTGACACCGGGTCTTGGCACACACATTAGTAGACAATATCATTTTTTGGGGGTTGTATAATTTTATGACTTTACTAATCATTTTTGATACATTATTGATCGCTTCTGGTCTTAACTCTAATTTGAGAATCTGTTATATTTATTTTTGGGTAAAAGTAAAATGAGAACTTAATTGTATTTTTTCGCGTTGGCTGGCCTGACAATGGTGTCGGGCGTCATCATGACCTATTGTGGAAAATGGGTCGTGACATTATTTTTTCCCTAGCTAGCTTCTTCTTCTTATTTCCTTTTTGTTACATTCTGCCGCAGCTTTTTCTTTCTCTTTTACTGTTCCATTACCATTTTCATATCACAATGAGCGAGAGAGGTGAGAATTTCCGAGTGTAAGAGTGAGGTGAAGGTCTATGGGTGGAGAAAGAAGAAGGAGAGATATGCGACTAGGGTTTTTTTGTCTGAAGGGGGGTCTTTTTCTCTGTTGTGTTTTAGGGGAGATGGGATATTTTAATAAATAGGGGGATCCGGTTGGTTAGGGAGATGGGATATTTTAATAAGTGACTAATTCCTAAAAAATACAATTAAAAAATGCTATAACATTAATATAGCTAAATTATATTGAATATAGCTTATATTATATACTAGCTTTCAGTATATATATATATATATATATATATATATATATATATATATATATATATATATATATGCGCGCGCACACACACACACACTAAGTGTATAATTGTAATATTTACAATATAATTCATCTTTTAGTATTAATTAATAATGAATTAATATTAATAATTTAAAATAAATCATAAGCTAATGTAATTATTAATTTTCAACCTAATTACTACTAAACCACTTTTACGTAGTTAAGTATCAATTAATAGTCTAATCAATCACTAATATTACTTAAGGATATCACTAATGCACTTCTACTTAGTGTAGTTATCATTTTATAAGCTAATCAATGAGTAATATTTCTTAAGAATACTGCTAATACACTTCTACTTAGCAGAATTTTCAGTGTATAGGCTAATATATATATATATATATATATATATATATATATATATATATATATATATATATATATATATATACACACACACGCACATACATGTATCTAATACGTATCTACTTAGTGTCTAATTTAAGGATACCACTAATACGTATCTACTTTTTGTAATTATCAATTTATAAGCTAATCAATCGCTAACATTTCTTACTGATATTACTAATACACTCATACTTAGTGTAATTCTTAATGCATAAGCTAATGAATCAGTAACAGTTTTCTAAACATAGGGATTTGGGGGAAGGGGGTGGGGAGAGTAGCATAAAAAATTATTTTTGTAAACATTATTTTCTACTCTCTAACCAAACACAAAAAAATATTTTCCGGAAAAAGATTTTCCCTTACCAACCAAACAAAGAAAAATAAGTGATAAAAGCACTCATTTTTCATGAAAATATTTTCTAGAAAAATATAATTTATGGAAAATATTTTCTTCCTTACCAAACACATCCTAAATGTTATATTCGCAAAACTTTAAAAATAGCGACAAAATCTAAATGGTGGCTTGGAAAAGAGACATTTGTGTAAATCAGCCAGTAGATTTGTAAAAATAGCACGTGTTAACCAGTTTTCGGATTGGTCATTCAAAAATAGCCAGCGTTTGCAAAGTCATTGAAAAATAATCACTATTTTGCTGCAACACGGAAAGTTCCAGCATAATATATCGGAGATTGGTGCACCTGTATATGAACTTTCAGCATATTATGCTGGAACTCCAACACGCGAAAAGTAAAAGTGTAATATACTGGAGATTGGAGCACATGTGTATAAACTTCACGCATATTATGTTGGACCGGTATAATATACTATCCAGTATATTATACTGGAGTTCAGCATAAGTATACTGGAACTCCAGTATATTATACTAGAGTTCCAGTATATTATACTGGAATTTTAGTATATTATACTAGAGTATTTCCGGATTTTGAACAGTATTTTTGTTCAGATTTATCTTTACATGAAAAGTGGCTAAATTTCGATTACTTTTGAAACTGTGGCTATTTTTGAATGACCACTTGTAAATCTGGCTATTTTTGAATTTCTCCCCAGATTTAGATTATTATATTTTAGCTGGGCCAATATACTGAAAATGTTGTGTTTGGTCTTTTGTATAATTGGTCGAGCCCAATGGGCTGAAGCATATAGGGCCCCTATGACCGCCAATTGAGTCGAGCTTATGGATCGCATCCGTTAGAAGTAGAGCCGTCAAAATGGGCTTGGCCAATGAGGCCAGCCCAACCCAGCCCGCTACTTGGGTAGGGTTGGGTTGAGATTTTTTTAGCCCATTCAAACTTGAGGCTTATAAGCCCGGCCCAAGTCAGTCCGTTGGCCCTTGAGGCTTGACTGAGGCTGGGCTTGGGCTGGCCCGCGGGCCAAAATTAATTATATTTAAATTTAAATATTTAATATTTAAAAAAATGAAAACTAAAAAAATTATTGACTATAATCCCTATTCCTCAAACTTAGATTGCTCATTTACCCGTCCGTATCAACTAGAATTTAGGTTTTTGATATGCATGTAGTATGCAAGATTAGTTTTTTTTTTGCTTAATTAACAACGAACTAGGAAAATTTTAAGTGGCCAATAATAATTTTTTTCAAAAGAAAATATTACTTTAAGTGGCCGATGATCAATTTGGTTACTTTAATATATTATTAATAATTAAACTGCACTTGAGCTTAGAAAAAGATCAAGTTTTAATACCTAAAGAAAATTGACAACACTAGCAAATTTTATGAATTTTAAAATTTTTATGGGCTATAACGATAAAGTCAACAAATGATGTCAAACCTAAATTAAAAAATCTCAACATATAAACTTATTGAAATAATCCCTAAACATGAGAAAAGTGGAGGAAAAGTATTAAAAAAAATATTCATGTAACGTCAAAAAAGAAGAGTTAGAAATATAAAATTTGCATTTCAATTACGAGATTCCTTGTCAAATATCAAGATTCTTGTACGCTCTAAACAAACAGAAGTCGTTCATATGATTAAGAGACTATGTCATAAAGAAATATTTAAAGATATAAAGAAAAAAAATCTAAAAAAAATGAAAGGCCAGCCCGCCCTAGCCCGCGACCCTCTTAGGGCTGGGTTGGGCTGGCTATTTTAAGGCCCTTTTAGATGGAGGGCCGGCGACAAAATAGCACGGTATAGCCAGTTTTCGGACTGGTCATTTAAAAATAGCCAGCGTTTACCAAGTCAATGAAAAATAGCCACTATTTTGCTGCAGCAGAGACCGGTCCAGCATAATATACAAGAGTTCGGTGCACCTGTGTATTAAATCCAGCATATTATGCTGGACAGGTATACTTTGCTGGCTCCAGTATAATATACTGGAGACTAGAGCACCGGTGCTCCAAACTCCAGTATATTATGCTGGACCGGTATACTTGCTTGAACTCCAGTATATTATGCTGGAGTTCTAGTGTACTTATGCTGGAACTCCATCATATTATGCTGGAGTTCCAGCATACTTATCTTGGAACTCCAGTATAATATGCCGGAGTTCAAGTATACTTATGCTGGAACTCCAGCATAATATGCTGGCGTATTTTCCGGGTTTTGAACAATGTTTTCGGTCAGATTTATCTTTACATGAAAAGTGGCTAAATATCGATTACTTTTGAAATTGGGCTATTTTTGAACGACCAATTGTAAATCTGGCTATTTTTAAATTTCACCCAAGACCGGCTCGCCCTAACCCACTAAATTTAAAAGCCCGCGAAGCTTAGACTGAGTTGGGCTGGGCTGGCCCGTTTTGATTAGAAGGAAGTAAAATAAGAGACCAGAATGTAGTTATTGAAACACGAAGAACTTACCTGCAAAACAGTGGAAAATCTGCCTTTTTCACTCTCAGTAAGCGAAAGTGACAACAGATACCTTCACTTCAATCTCCTAGGGTTTAACCATTATCAAAATCACCATGAAATTAGCTTCACTAGACAGTATCCAGAACGCGCACGAAGACTCACTTTGGACGGCGGCGTGGGTCCGATCGACCGGCGATAAACCGGCACTACTTCTCACCGGAGGACTTGATGAAACGGTCAGGATATGGGACCCAACCAAATTCACTTGCCTTCAGACAAACACCGGTCATTGCCTCGGCGTTGTATCAGTCACCGCTCATCCGAATCGCAGGATCGCGGCGTCTGCTTCTATAGACAGTTTCATTAGAGTGTTTGAGGTTGATACTAATAACACCATCGCCACTCTCGAAGCTCCTCCTTCTGAAGTCTGGCAATTGCAATTTAGTCCCGATGTAAGCAAGCAATTTCCTTTTTTTGCAAAAAAAAGAGAAAAAATAATTAAATCTAATGGCTGCGCATTCTAATGCAATGTTGTTTTACGTAGTAGATGAGTTAAAAGAGATACCAAATGAAAAAGATACAAGCTTTATCTAAAAAATGTGGGCAAGTTGGGGGAACTAATTAAACTTTTTATCCTTACACTTGTTTATGCTTAAATGCAAGCTCTTTATTTAGCATACTGACTCAGAATAGTGGAAGCTTTTTTCTTGGATATGACTGAGTATGGAATCTCATTATTTTTCATTCTACATATTGATAAGAAAATGTACCTCGGGCCTAACTCAATTCCAATAGCTAGTTTATGAGATGAGGATTGCCCAAGAACATATAAGGAGACCAAACAATCCAGGCACAACTGATGTGGGATTTGAAACATATTTGAACTAGTTTGCTTAGGAATTTTTTGTTTGTCTTTCATTCTTACTGGCAGCGGTGTAATGTAACTGCATTGTCTTCTTTTTTCTTTTGAGAAAGTAGTATTTGCTTCTTTGGTAGTGAGTGAACTCTTTATGTTTGTCTCAGGAGTTGAGATTAGGGGCAGTGATGGTTGATACACTTATATTTTTGGTTCATGGCATGGGGACAAGTTTGTAGTGTTCCGTATTTACTTAAGAGTTAAGACTCAGTTTTCTAGGGATAAGCTTCGTTAGGTCATGTGATTTATATACCTTAACAAACAAATAATCAAAAGATAACAATTTTAAATGGCTAGTTTGTAAAATTACTAATATAAGATCACAAGAATCAGATTGCTGAAATCAGATATTTTTTATCTGATTTGTAAAAAGAAGGATGATAATAACTTGGTGTTAGGGACGAGGATCCAATCGGTGATTATGGGCATTAGTGGATTGAGTAGTTAACAGCTTTGCATGCATCTATGTTCCTTTACTGAGCTAGATCAAAATAGTTGAATTTGTAGTTGAATGTTTTGCTACCTTCCTTTTAGAACACCTGAAGTCGCATGTCATTATGTTTTTTCCTTTATTTTCATCGTTATGGAATGGAAATAACTGCTTTTAAGATTTCAGTTAATGAGGCTGACTGGTTGTAAAGTGCGATATTTTATGTACAGTCAACACGAATGGAACTAAAATAAAGTATTTTCTTAATTCATTTATGGAATTAGCTATGAGGTGCTTTTAGGTTTCGATACGAGAAGAGATAAATTGGTTGGCAATGGAATTTTTATATTTCTTGATTTTGAATTGTGGTGATCTTCGTAACTTATATACTTGAAGTAAAATCCAAAATTATGTTGGATTATGTTTTAGAGCATGATTGGGTTCTTTTCCTTGGTTGACAATGGGGAGGCCTACGGTGTCTACCGTGATTGGGATCTTTTCCTTGGTTGACAATGGGGAGGCCTACGGTGTCTACCGTGATTGGGTTCTTTTCCTTGGTTGACATGGGGCTCGCAAAATAGTTTACTTTTATCCTGTTACCATATTTTCCCTCTCGTTTGTCTTTATTCCTTGTTCATCATACATCAGGATTTTCTTTTTTCTCTGTGTTTGCTACTTGACTAATTGTCATGTGGTGCTCAAGGTTTATAAAGCAAACCTTTTTTTATGTTTTTACTCTAATTGTCATGTGGTGCTCAAGGTTTATGAGCAAGCCTGCTTTTATGTTTTAACTTTAATTGTCATGTGGTTCTCAAGGTTTATACAGCAAACCTTTTTGTATGTCTTTACTTTTTTCTACTCATTTTTAGATGATTGGTTTTAGGCAGCTTCATTATGGTTCTCCACACTTTTCAGGGTGGCACTTTGGCAGCAGCCGGAGGTGGTAGTTCATCAGTCAAGCTATGGGATACCACTCAGTGGCAACTCATTGCCACATTGTCAATTCCGCGGCAAGGAGGCACACAACCATCGGAGAAAAGTGGCAACAAGAAATTTGTCCTCTCAGTTGCATGGAATCCTGATGGTAGACTTCTTGCCTGTGGTTCAGTTGATGGAACTATCTCTGTTTTTGATGTGGCACGTGCGAAGTTCCTCCACTTCTTGGAAGGCCATTCCATGCCTGTGCGCTCTCTTGTGTTTTCGCCTTCACACCATGATTCAAGGATACTTTTCTCAGCATCAGATGATGGTCATGTGCATGTGTATGACGCTGAGGGTAAAACCTTGCTCACATCTTTGTCAGGTCATGCGAGTTGGGTTTTGAGTGTGGATGTCTCTCCAGATGGGGCAGCCATTGCAACAGGTTCAAGTGACAAGACTGTTAGGCTGTGGGATCTTAAAATGAGAGCAGCTACACAGACATTAACCAACCACACGGACCAGGTATGGTCTGTGGCGTTTGGACCAACATCAAGGACTGATGTTAGGTCTTGTATGCTTGCCAGTGTATCTGACGATAAGAGCATATCATTCTACCAGTACTCCTGATTGTTGTGAGCTAGTAAGCCCAAACTTTTGATTGCCATCTCTTTTTGCATGGCCTGTATGTGAACCAAGAATGTACAAGAAAATCATCGGCTTTTTATTCCTTGGATCCGCGAAAAGTTTTTAGATTCTATTTGAATTTCATACACAGCCAATCGGTGCTATTTCGTACATTGTCCATGAATCACCTTAGTTTGGTTTGTAGTTGGGCGGCTTCTTGTGAAGCGGATATTGGTAATATGTCAAGGTTCATTATTATTGTAAACCTAGCATTTATGCATTTGCTTGGTAATATGTCAAGGTTCATTATTATTGTAAACCTAGCATTTATGCATTTGCTATAATTTGGAATAGCAATTACAAATATTCCTTTTTTGGTGATTTCATTGGGTTCTATGCCTAGCCATCTTGTTCTATGCCTAGCCATCTTGTTACTGTTTATTCCCAGAAGTTTGGAACAAAAGAAACTAAATTAGCTAGATGGCATATAGTAGGTATGCTGAATATCCTTATCAAAAAAAATAATCCAGTATGTCAAAGGTTGCATTCATGTAGAAATGAAAGAGCCATGTTCTTATTCTCATTCATGTGGATATGGAGATGCTCTGGTATAATACTTGGAAATATAGAATTGTACGAACATATCCCGTCCCATGATTTTGAATTTGTTCTTTTAATTTTGTACAAATGATTATGATTACCCTAATCCCAAGATTTGGTTTTGCATATGAAGACCCCCAATGGACATCTACTTGGAATTTGGAAAGTAGCAATAATCTTGAAGTTTAGAAGTGAGATATTTGGCAAAATAAAGTGTATATTAGCCTATTAACATTAATAATTATGAGCATATGACTTGTAAAAACTTTTTCAGAAGATCCATAGACAGGCACAGCGCAGCACCCTACAAAAAACAAGAAGCCTCTGTATTGCAGGTTCAATGGAAAACTCAAAATCCTACCCCCCCCTACCCCCCCCCCCCCCCTTACATTTTTTTTCTCGTGCCTGCTTTCTGTATGCTGGGATTAACAGTGAAATTTGAGATTAGAGAACTTGTTGTAAAGCTCTATCCGACCAAAAGCTCTTCCTCTTCTCTCTAAGGCTAAAACTATCTCATTATTCTAAGGCTAAAACTAAAATAACAAGTTAGGGCAAAGAAAGTGGCTGAGAATTTCTTATTCCAATTACGTCATGTATGATAGTCGAATTTGTTGGACCAGATGTGGAAGACCACTAACTTTATGACACGTATAGAAAACCGCAATGATCAACTGCTAAACGAAAGGATTTATCCACATCCCATGTTTACGCCAAATTAATAATACCATAACGCCGTAACTTTTTTGCATACTCTTTTATCATCTAACCATGATTACAAACAACAACAATAACTAAACCAATGTTCATAAATGGGGTTTGGGAAAGATACTGTGTACGCAGATCTTACCCCTACCTTATAAAGATAGAGAGCTTGTTTCTAATATATCCTTGGCGCAAGGAACAATGGAGATAAAGCAACAAGTAGCAAACAATAGTAACAACAATATATTAAGGTAACGGGCGCGAATGACACAACATGTATTAGTAAAGAACCATGAATAAGATAATACAAAATAGTTCTAGTACTACTGGTAAGCCTAGGAGGAACACACTACTATCTGTCAACCTACAACTCTAATACTCGACCTCCGCACCTTTCTATCGTGGGTTATATCTTCGGTAATCTGGAGCAATGACATGTCCTGCCTAACTACCTCTCCCCAATTCTTCTTAGGCCTGCCCCTTCCCTTCTTCAGACCCGCAATGGACAACCTCTCACGCCCCCTGACCAGAGCATCTATGTCTCTCCTCTTCACATGCCCGAACCATCTCACTCGACTCCCGCAACCTGTCCTCCACCGATGCCACTCCTACCTTGTCCCTAATAAACTTTATTCATGATCCTGTCCTTCTTGGTATGACCACACATCCATCTCAATATTCTCATTTCAGCTACTTTCATCTTCTGGACACGGGGCTTCTTGACGGGCCAACACTCAGCTCCATACAGCATATGTGGTTTAACCACCATTCTGTAGAACTTGCCCTTAAGTCCAGGTGGCACACTCTTATCACACAAAACCCCTGAGGCGAGTCTCCATCTCATCCACCCCGCTCCAATACGATGGGTAACATACTCATCAATCGCCCCGTTACCTTGAATAATAGACCCTAAATACTTGAAACTATCTCTTTTGGGGACGACTTGAGTACTAATCTTCACTTCCACTCCTTCTTCATGCATCCCATCACTAAACTTGCACTTCAAGTACTCAGTTTTCGACCTATTCAACTTAAACACTTAGACTCCAGCGTCTGTCTCCAAACTTCCAACCTAGCGTTAACTCCGTCACACGTCTCATCAATTAGGACTGTGTCATCATGAATAGCATACACCATGGTACCTCCCCTTGTATGTGTTGTGTCAGCACCTCTAACGCTAAGGAAAACAAAAACGTGCTAAGAGCCGATCCCTGATGCAACCCCATCTCCACTGAGAAATGATCCGAGACTTCTCCCGCAGTCCTCACCCGAGTCTTCGCTCCCTCATACATGTCCTTAATCACCCTAATGTACGCCACTAGAACACTGCTAGCATCCATACATCTCCATAAGACCTCTCTCGGTACTTTATCATATGCCTTCTCCAGGTCTATGAATACCATATGCAAGTTCTTCTTCCTTTCCCTATACTGCTCCACCAATCTCCTCACAAGGTGAATGGCTTCTGTAGTAGACCTTCCCGACATAAATTCGAACTGGTTCCTGTAAATAGTAACACTACGTTGCACCCTCCTCTCCACCACCTCTCCTAAATTTTCATAGTATGACTCAGCAGCTTGATACCCCTATAGTTATTGCACTCTTGAATATCACCTTTGTTTTTGTACAACGGGATCATCAAACTCCACCGCTACTCTTCGGGCTCTTCTTCACCCTGAAAATGACATTAAATAACCCAGTAAGCCATTCCGAGCCTGCCCGACCCACTTCCTTCCAAAATTCTACTGGGATCTTGTTAGGCCCAGTTGCCTTACCCCTGCTCATCTTCCGTATTGCCCCCTCAACCTCCTCGCTCCTAATATGCCTGCAAAACCCAAAATCCCTCTAACTCCCCGAGTTTTCCAACTCATCTAGCACGATGTTCCTGTCCCCTTGCTCGTTCAGGAGTCTATGGAAGTACTTGTGCCATCTACGCCTAATACATGCCTCTTCCACCAGAACCTTATCATCTTCGTCTTTGATGCACCGCACTTGATCTAGGTCACGAGCCTTTCTCTCTCTAATCTTGGCTTGCCTGTACCGCTTTCTGTCGCCTCCTTTGCCCCCAAGATCCTCATACAATCGCTCAAAAGTTGCAGTCTTAGCCACCGTGACTGCCACTTTTGCCTCTTTCCTCGCCTTCTTATAACACTCCTACACGTCCTTTGCTCCTCCTCATCCTTGCTCCCAACTAGCTTTAGATATGCCACTTTCTTAGCTTCCACTTTTCCTTGGACCTCCTCATTCCACCACCAGTCCCTTTTGTGGCCTCCCGAATAACCCTTCGATACCTCTAACACCTCTCTAGAAGCTTCCCTAATGCAGTACGCTGTCGTGGTCCACATACTACTCGCGTACCCACTACTCCTCCAGGCCCCCAAGGCCAACAACTTCTCCCCCAACTCCTGCGCCTTTGCCTTAGTCAAGGCTCCCCCCTTAATCTTCGGCTGGCCGTACACCGCTCTCTTCTTCCTTACTCTCTTGACCTCCAAGTCCATTACCAGAAGCCTATGCTGCGTCGACGGACACTCATTCGGGATAACCTTTCAATCAGTGCAAAGGCCCCTATCACCCCTCCTAAGAAGAAGGTAATCAATATGAGTCGTGGCAACCTTATTCCGGAAAGTGAACAAGTGTTCCTCCTTCTTCTGGACACACGAATTAGCTAACACCAGTCAAAAGCTTTAGCAAAATCCAACAATGAGGTACCACCCTCATTCCTAACTCCAAAATCAAACCCGCCATGCATCTCGTCATAACCCCTAGCAGTCACCCCAATATGGCCATCTAACCATGATTAACTAATCTATATTTTTGCCTTATTTATTACTTAACCATGGTAAAGTACATTGATTTGGTGTAAAAACCAGATGCGATATATATATATATATATATATATATATATATATATATATATATATATATATATATGGGCATAAACAAGATAATGTGGCATGCCTCGTTGGTCAAGAAACACACACACACATATATATATATATATATATATATACACACATTCATATCTTACTCTTCTTTTCCCCATCTCTTCAGTTTCTTCCTAACAATTATAACGTTTGAAGGTAGTAAGAACTCAACAAACTGCTAGAGGCTTTAGACACAAGGTTCTGGCAGCTCCCAACTGTAAATTGTGGCCCACGTGACTTTTAATTTAGTTTAATAAAAATTAATTAAAAATAAAGGTTAAATCCTATTGGATGTGGGAGTTACTAACCGGTTTAAGACTTCCCCAAACTCTCAACTATATAGGGTCCTCTCTCTGCCTAACAAGAACACGCTTTTTCCATCAAGAGGAGATTAAGCACTTCCCTCAAACAATTCCATCAAAAAAACTTATGGATTCAGGTAAGTTTCTTCAATACAGTATTTATGTTCTAAATATATAGTGAAAATCATTAAGTTCATGATCCTGAAAATACTACTAGAATTTATGTAGATTGTTAATGACAATCTAAGAGTGAAATCCTAACATGTGGTATCAAGAGCGCAAGGTTTAGGAACTAACGATTTTCAGCTAAAATTAATGTTCTTCTTTTTCCCCCCAAATTGTGAACCCTAATTATGTGATTTAGGGATTTACTTGTTATTAGTAAACGGCTAATCCTGTTGTGATATGAATACAATTATCCGAAAGAAGTATTTGTCATGCACTTTTATGTCATCCATGAATATAGGAAAAAATAAACATTTGTTATAAATAGAATTTAATTTATGGTAAATGTCTATATTTAGAGAGATTCTAGGGTTTATTACTTGGTGGCTAAGTCACCCTCTCACTATAAATAGAGGGGTTCTACTCCATTGTAAATCATCCCAAATTAATTAGAATTCTCTCTCTACTTTTCTCTACAATATTCTTCTTCTTTTATTGTTTTATAACACGTTATCAGCACGAGACTCTAACCAATTGAGTAGAAGTTTTGGGATGGAGCATACTGATTGTCAATTGTTCCATGAACTTCCTTCATGATTAAATTCTGGATTTAAGGTAAGTATTTTACTTTATTTTTCTCTTTTAGATTCTTGACATTCTATAATTTGATTTAAATACGAGCAAAGGCAATAAATTTTGATTATAACTCTAATGGAGTTAGTAAGAAATTATAACCACCCAAAGTGGTAAAATAGTTATCCCTTGCCATGATTGTGGGCAAAGAATTGAAAACTCGTCCCATTGAATTTGTTCCATTCTCATTCCCTTAAGAGAATGTGATAGCAATATGTGATAAGTCTGAAAGAAGACAAAATTATTACCATGAAGGTATCAATGGATGTGGACGTGGCAATAGACGAAATTATAATCGTCATCATTGTGATAATGAGAATAATAAGGATTCTCAAAATAATCCTTCACTCTCTGAAAGTAATATTTGTCATAGATTTGACATGAGATTTTATAAAGCACATATAGATGATTATGGTCCATTCATGATGTGAATGTGACAACATCTGATTTATGAATACATATTCATTCTTGGAGAAATATGAACGTGCTAGTGGTAGTGAATATACCACGCTCACCTCTAGAAGGAGATTTGAGAGGAAATAAGAAAATAATGTCATTATTATGGCATAAATAGTCATTGGTCACGTACTTATTGTACGCCAAAATATTTTGGCAATGTGATTATTAAAGGACAACGGTAATGCAAGAAACAGATCTTGCATATAATTTTGACCATAACCATAATGGTATAACTTTCTCTTTAAAAGAGATATTCACCGTATAGGTGTTGATGAATATGTGGTACTACAAAATTAATTGAGAACTCTGCAAGAGTCAATTATACTATTTTGGAGAAACACAATTAATTACCAATAAGGTATTGTGTTGTAGTAAGTCTCAAAGAAACTTATTCAGTTTCCAAAGTATACGCGAAAGCGGTTGATTATATTGAGACTATAAATAAAGGGAAGATTTAATATCTTCTATTACTACAACTTGTAGCGCGGTAATATGTATGTGAAAAGCTACCCGCTTTATTCTCCAATTTGTACTACATAAACAAAAGAATACCACAATGAAGTGGATATTTATTGATATAAAAACCCATATCATAATAAACTTGGAGTTTATTCATAATTGCACACATCATGGTGTAAACCTGAAGTTTATCAATATTGATAATTTATCCAGTATAATTGGTTTAGCCATGTTAATTCAAGTATGATGTGCAAAAATAAAAGAGAATTCACATGGGTAAATATTAAAGAACTAGAAAGTTCTTTACGAATTCTCTTATATTGCTTGTTCTCATTAATTAATATACCAACTAAAATTGGGATTGAATCCCATGAATGCTGGAAATATCAAAGGTGAATATGGGCCCATTCACCTGCCATGTATACCACATAAGATGCATCTATGAGATGGTTACATGTGCGATTATTAATAACCCGCAACATGGTGTTTTGTGAGGTAACTTGCTCAATAATTTAATTTCGAGCATAATTTCCAGATTTTCTATTCAAGATAGTTTATCTTGATAAGTTGGTTTACATCACAGTTGATTTAGCAAAATAATTTATTAAGTGCCTCTACTTAATAGCTAAACAATTGCTTATGAGAACAAAGTTATCTATATCAGTTTGATATACGTTATACCCTCACAAGTGGTTCAGGGTCAGGAACCAAATAATTTCATCTTATTATTATTGATGTGCGGTGTACATTTTGATTAACACCATAACGCACAAAGGTGGATTCTCAAAGTTGAGGTACCAAGTTAGTTTTTCTAACATGAGGGGGAGACATGATAAACAATTGAGAAAAAGTTACATAGAATGAATTATTATTTATACATCTCGATCCTCGAATAAGATAATATGAACTTGAAGTTCATAAAGGAGGATAATTCATGTGCAATATATTGCAAAGCATGCCGGACGCATTTGCTGACCCAAAGAAAGTAACTATATTCTCATTGCAAATGCTCCTATTAAGTCCTAGAAGGACAAAGTCTATGGTACGCTTAAAGCGTATAGACAAATCGTTTTCAAATAAACTTCTTGATAAAGAAGATGATCAAATGATCAAAATGATCATAATAAAGGAGGCAAGTGATCTAGAAGATCACATGACATAACACTTCATAAAATCTCAAGAGAAATTCAAGTACCAAAAAATATAAATGAAGAGATCTCTATGTTATGTCTTTATGAAAAAAAAGATTGAAACCGATATAAAATATTCGTCGACGACATCTATGATAGCGCTAAATATATATATGAGGATCTTAAGTCTGAAGAAACAATTCAAATAGAATTGGTTTCATATGAAAGACATGTAGTTTTGAACATGTAGTTCAAACACTTGAAAGTATAAAGTCAATGATATGTGCAATCAGTTTTCGATATCTTATTTGTCTAGCATGACATGAAAACTTGATATGCATCTAATTAAAGTCTATTATATGACTTATATGACTTATGTGACAATCCATGAAGGATTTAAGTTGCTTGAAGCATATACAATTCTTGATCTTGAAGTACCACTTCCTCAGTGCAATTTGTGCACAAATGTATCTTGCTATAACTATAGGCATGATAATATGATAGCAAGAGTTTTCACCTCTATGTGAAGATATTGAACTGACGATTCCAACAAGATCATATGAAGACAATTCATTCTATCAAGAATGATGATTTCAAGGTGCAATATATTCATTCAAGTTAATATGCCTGATTTGTTTATCAAATATCTACCAAAGATCTTTTGAAGATGGTGCACAAGATTGGAATGCAAATGCTTAAGGATGTGAAAGTGATGCTCTCATGAGGGGGAGTTAATACGCGTTGTACTCTTTTTCCCTTACAAGGTTTTGTCCACTGGGTTTTTCTTGCAAGGTTTTTAACGAGGCAACCAAAAGGCGTATTGTTAGATATGTGTACTCTTTTTCCTTCTCTAGAATTTTTTTTCCACTGGGTTTTATTTTAGTTAAGGTTTTAACGAGGCACATTATCTGTTGAATAGACATTCAAGGGGGAGTGTTATAAATAGAATCCTATTTATGGTGAATGTCCATATTTAGAAAGATTCTAGGGTTCATTACTTGGTGGCTAAGTCACCCTCTCCCTATAAATAGAGGGTTTTATTCTATTGTAATTCATCCCAAATCAATAAGAATTCTCTTTTCTCTGCATATTCTTCTTCTTCTTTTATTGTTCATAGCAGAAATTAATTAAATGACTATTCCTAAATATTAGAAAACTAATCAAATGACTAGTTTGTCTAGTGTGAACTCTATTTTTAAAGGGTAAAAAAGACGAACGACATTTCGCTNGATTTGACATGAGATTTTATAAAGCACATATAGATGATTTATGGTCCATTCATGATGTGAATGTGACAACATCTGATTTATGAATACATATTCATTCTTGGAGAAATATGAACGTGCTAGTGGTAGTGAATATACCACGCTCACCTCTAGAAGGAGATTTGAGAGGAAATAAGAAAATAATGTCATTATTATGGCATAAATAGTCATTGGTCACGTACTTATTGTACGCCAAAATATTTTGGCAATGTGATTATTAAAGGACAACGGTAATGCAAGAAACAGATCTTGCATATAATTTTGACCATAACCATAATGGTATAACTTTCTCTTTAAAAGAGATATTCACCGTATAGGTGTTGATGAATATGTGGTACTACAAAATTAATTGAGAACTCTGCAAGAGTCAATTATACTATTTTGGAGAAACACAATTAATTACCAATAAGGTATTGTGTTGTAGTAAGTCTCAAAGAAACTTATTCAGTTTCCAAAGTATACGCGAAAGCGGTTGATTATATTGAGACTATAAATAAAGGGAAGATTTAATATCTTCTATTACTACAACTTGTAGCGCGGTAATATGTATGTGAAAAGCTACCCGCTTTATTCTCCAATTTGTACTACATAAACAAAAGAATACCACAATGAAGTGGATATTTATTGATATAAAAACACATATCATAATAAACTTGGAGTTTATTCATAATTGCACACATCATGGTGTAAACCTGAAGTTTATCAATATTGATAATTTATCCAGTTGGCATAATTGGTTTAGCCATGTTAATTCAAGTATGATGTGCAAAAATAAAAGAGAATTCACATGGGTAAATATTAAAGAACTAGAAAGTTCTCTACGAATTCTCTTACATTGCTTGTTCTCATTAATTAATAGACCAATTAAAATTGGGATTGAATCCGATGAATGCTGGAAATATCAAAGGTGAATATGGGCCCATTCACCTGCCATGTATACCACATAAGATGCATCTATGAGATGGTTACATGTGCGATTATTAATAACCCGCAACATGGTGTTTTGTGAGGTAACTTGCTCAATAATTTGATTTAGAGCATAATTTCCAGATTTTTATTCAAGATAGTTTATCTTGATAAGTTGGTTTACATCACAGTTGATTTAGCAAAATAATTTATTAAGTGCCTCTACTTAATAGCTAAACAATTGCTTATGAGAACAAAGTTATCTATATCAGTTTGATATACGTTATATACCGAAGTATATTATTTTCTCCCCTCACGAGTGGTTCAGGGTCAGGAACCAAATAATTCCATCTTATTATTATTGATGTGCGGTGTACATTTTGATTAACACCATAACGCACAAAGGTGGATTCTCAAAGTTGAGGTACCAAGTTAGTTTTTCTAACATGAGGGGGAGACATGCTAAACAGTTGAGAAAAAGTTACATGGAATGAATTATTATTTATACATCTCGATCCTCGAATAAGATAATATGAACTTGAAGTTCATAAAGGATAATTCATGTGCAATATATTGCAAAGCATGCCGGACGCATTTGCTGACCCAAAGAAAGTAACTATATTCTCATTGCAAATGCTCATATTAAGTCCTAGAAGGACAAAGTCTATGGTACTCTTAAAGCATATAGACAAATCGATTTCAAATAAACTTCTTGATAAAGAAGATGAGCAAATGATCAAAATGATCATATTAAAGGAGAAGTGATCTAGAAGATTACATGACATAATACTTCATTAAATCTCAGGAGAGGTTTAGGTACCTGAAATGAATGAAGAGATCTCTATGTTATGTCTTTATAAAAAAATATTGAAACCGATATAAAATGTTCGTCGACGACATCTATGTTATAGCTAAGTATAGATGAGGATCTTAAGTATGTCGAATATAGACACAAAAATACTGGCCAAATGAAAGAGACACAATTCGAATAGAATTTGTTTCATACGAAAGACATATAGTTTTGGACCTTCAGTTCAAACACTTGAAAGTATGAAGCCAATGATATGTGCAATCAGTTTTCGATATCTTATTTGTCTAGCATGACATGAAAACTTGATATGCATCTAATTAAAGTCTATTATATGACTTATATGACAATCCTTGAAGGATTTAAATCGCTTGAAGCATATACAATTCTTGATCTTGAAGTACTACTTCCTCAGTGCAATTTGTGCACAAATGTATCTTGCTATAACTATAGGCATGATAATATGATAGCAAGAGTTTTCACCTCTATGTGAAGATATTGAACTGACGATTCCAACAAGATCATATAGAGACAATTCATCTCTATCAAGAATGATGATTTCAAGGTGCAATATATTCATTCAAGTTAATATGCCTGATTTGTTTATCAAATATCTACCAAAGATCTTTTGAAGATGGTGCACAAGATTGGAATGCAAATGCTTAAGGATGTGAAAGTGATGCTCTTATGAGGGGGAGTTAATACGCGTTGTACTCTTTTATCCTTACAAGGTTTTGTCCCACTGGGTTTTTCTTGCAAGGTTTTTAACGAGGCAACCAAAAGGCGTATTGTTAGATATGTGTACTCTTTTTCCTTCTCTAGAATTTTTTTTCCACTGGGTTTTATTTTAGTTAAGGTTTTAACGAGGCACATTATCTGTTGAATAGACATTCAAGGGGGAGTGTTATAAATAGAATTTTATTTATGGTGAATGTCTATATTTATAGAGATTCTAGGGTTTATTACTTGGTGGCTAAGTCACCCTCTCACTATAAATAGAGGGGTTCTACTCCATTGTAAATCATCCCAAATTAATAAGAATTCTCTCTCTACTTTTCTCTGCAATATTCTTCTTCTTTTATTGTATTATAACAACATTGTTGTTTTCCTATATACTAGTTCATATTGGGTTAAATATAAAATTATTTGCGCATCCACTTGCTAGGATCTTAATTTGGTTCTCTTTAGGGGTGTTCATGGTTCGGTTTGGATCGGTTTTTGCCTAAAAAGAAACCAAACCAAGTAAGTCGGTTTTTCAAATATTAGAACCAAAACAAACCAATTAAGTCGGTTTTTTTTCGATTCGGTTTATGTCGGGTTTTGTCGGGTTTTTCGGTTTTTTTGGTTATTTGTCGGTTTTTTCTTAAATATAAGACATACACTACTACCAAACACATATTCCGGCGACCACATTTTCAACGTAACACTATCAAATCGATTGCTCTTTAAGAAATCTATTATTTACCAAGATATATTGATGATGATTGAATCAAATAGTGATGAATAATTTAAGGACTCCATTAAAAATATATTATTTTTAACACGAAATGGATTCTTACACTTAACACAAGAAAAATACCAATCAAACTAGAATTTAAAGGTAAAAAACTATACTAAAAGTGCAAACAGGTGTAATAATAAATTTGAAATAGCTACTCCTATAGTCTGTTTGGTTCAGGTTTTTTGCGATTTTTTTCTGATTAAAACCAAAACCAAACCAAATTTGATCGATTTTTAAAATTCAAAACCAAAACCAAACCAAACCAAAAAGTATCGATTTTTTTGGTCGGTTTGGTTTGATTTTCGGTTTGGTTCGATTTTTCGGATTTCTACGAACACCCCTAGTTCTCTTGGAAAAAGAGATTTGTGGGCAAAGGCAATAAACTTAGTTACTATTTTACATATGATACTCATGAAAAGTTGTTTCTCTTGAGAATTGCTCTTGAACGGATTAGCTAGTAAGATTTCTCCTAGCGTGAACTACATGGAAGAAGTATAGAAACAAGTTATTTCCAGCATCCTTTCATGACTAACTTATGCCCTCCAAGTAGTTTATTTCTATCTTGGAGATGCTTCCGCTGAAACTCTTAACAATAGTGTGAATAAAATAATGAAGCTTTCAGTGTAATAAAGATATGCACACTGTAAATTTTTTAGAGTCCTTTAATGAATCACATGGACTAATAATGTATAAATTAAAATACTTAAATTAATTTAGTTGGAATTATTATGTATGATTCATTAACCACCAAAGTGATCGAATCTTTAAGAGTGATTAATTCCAAAATAATGATATCTATATTCAATCACCCATAAGTTGTGATTATAAATAATATAATATTTATGGTTAAATTGAAGTTCTTGATTATAAGACATTTATGGATCGCCCAAAGGTTGATCATTTATTTTTTTTAATCATTAAACATTAAGTCGATAATTTGGATGTGCTATTAGTTTTATTTATATATATCCAAAGATAGTAAGTATTGGTAATTGGTGCATTAAAAAATTATCGAATTAAGTTAAAATATTTAAGCATTATAATGTCTAAAGTTGTATTTTGATGATTCTCCCAAAGGAGGACATCAATATAAATTTAATAGTACATAACCATTCTAAATGTGATAGTATATTTAATTTTAACTCAAAACATTAACGAATGAGCATATTTTATTTGCAGCACTTGGGCTTCACTCGCACTCTGTTTCTGTTACGGCCTTTAATGGGCTCAACTTCGCAGATTGGTGCGAACAGATACACGAAATTTGGATCTCTGTTGCATGCAAATCTTTCTATCGGGAAAGCCTCGCTTATTCAAAGGGCTTCGGTATCTCGTGCGGAGATTGGAGGTGTTGAAAAAAGGAGAATATCAAATTCCATCTTGGAGTTTTAGATCTTGATGTTGCACTTTATACTGAGAGACCAACTGCTATTACTGAAACTAGTAGTGCGAAGAAAGGTCCTATTTTAAGCACTGGGATATGTCTAACAGATTAAGGCTAATCTTTATGCGAATGAATATTGCGGGCAACATTAAGACTACTCTTCCCAAAACTGAAAGTGCTAAAAAACTTCCGAAACTTGTGGAAGAATGCTCCCAAACTGCTGATAAGTCTCTTGCTGAGACACTAATGGGTACCTTGACCACCATGAACTTTGATGGTTCGCGTACCATGCATGAGCATGTCATTGAAATGACAAATATAGCAGCAAGACTTAAGTCTTTGGGAATGGAAGTATATGAGAATTTCCTTGTTCAATTCATAATTAACTCATTACCATCTGAGTATGGTCCTTTCCAAATGAACTACAACACCATGAAAGACAAATGGAACGTGCATGAACTGCATGAAATGCTGGTTCAAGAGAAAACAAGGGTGAAGAATCAAGGAACCCACTCCGTTAACTTTGTAGGCCATCAAGGAGCAGGAAATAAAGGAAAGAAACATGGAAAATAATGTCAATGAGTCCTCTTCTCAAGTACGTAAGAAGGAACACAAGAATGATAAGTGTCGTTTCTATGGAAAACCTGGACACTTTCAGAAAGATTGCCTGAAACGTAAGGCATAGTTCGAGAAGAAAGGTAAGCCTTGTGCTTTTACGTGTCTCGAATCAAATTTAATTGAAGTTCCATATAATACTTGGTGGATTGAATCTTGCTCTACTGTTCATGTTTCTCATACGATGCAGGAATTCCTTACAACCTAGACCATAAATCGGAATGAAAGATTTGTGTACATCGGGAAGCTATCGGGACTTATCGCTTAGTCCTAGATACTGGGCATCACTTAGACTTGCTTGAAACTTTTTATGTACCTTCTCTTTCAAGAAATTTAATTTCCTTGTCTAAGTTGGATAAATCTGGATATTTTTTTAATTTGGCAATGGATGTTTCAGTTTGTTTAAGCATAATCATCTTATTGGTTCTAGTATTATTTGTGATAATTTATACAAATTGAACCTTGATAATCTGTTTGCCGAAACCCTCTTAACTCTGCATCATAATGTTGGAACCAAACGTAGTTTGGTGAATGAACATTCTGCTTACTTGTGGCATAAACGTTTAGGTCACATATCCAAAGAAATACTGGAAAGGTTAGTTAAGAATGAAATCCTTTCACATTTGGATTTTACGGACCTTAATATTTGTGTGGATTGTATTAATGAAAAACACACAAATAAAGGAGCCACAAAAAGCACAGAACTTCTTGAAATTATACACACCGATATATGTGGTCCTTTTAATGTCACTTCTTTTAGTAAGGAAAGATATTTTATCACCTTTATTGATGACTTTTCACGTTATGGATATGCCTATTTGTTGCATAAAAAATCTCAAGCAGTGAATGCCTTAGAGGTATTTATGAATGAGGTTGAAAGACAACTAGACAGAAAGGTGAAAATAATCAGGTCAGACATCGGTGGTGAGTATTATGAAAGATATGACGAAACTGGACAACACTCTGGTCCATTTGCTAAATTCCTTGAAAACGTGGTATATGTGCTCAATACACAATGCCTGACACACCACAAAAAAATGGTGTGGCACAAAGGCGTAACCGTACATTAATGGATATGGTTAGGAGTATGCTAAGTAATTCATCTTTACTCATCTCATTGTGGATGTATGTATTAAGGACTGCCGTTTACTTGCTAAATAGGGTTCCTAGTAAAGCTGTTCCAAAGACTCCTTTTGAACTTTGGACTGGTAGGAAACCTAGTTTGAGGCACTTGCATGTTTTGGGTTGCCTAGCAGAAATAAGAATTTATAATCCACAAGAAAAAGAAATTGGATTCAAGAACAATCAGTGATTTCTTCATTGGTTATCCAGAAAAATCAAAAGGTATAGATTTTACTGTCCTAATCACAGTACGAGAATAACTGAAACTGGAAATGCTAGGTTCATTGAGAATGGTAAAGTTAGTGGGAGTGAAGAACCATGCAATATGGAAATTAAAGAAGTCAGGGTGCAAGTTCCTCTGCCCTGCACTTCTTCTAAACTTGTTGTTCCTGAAGTTGTTGTACAACCTAACAATCAGCAAGAACAACAGATAAATGATCCTACTACTAATAATGAAGTTGCAGTTAATGAACCTATAGTAGATGAACCACAAGAAGTAGCATTAAGAAGGTCTCAAAGACAAAAGAGATCTGCTATTTCATATGATTATTTAGTTTATCTACATGAGTTAGAAATTGACTTTGGAATTGATAATGATCCAGTTTCATTTTCATAAGCCATTAAAAGTAATAATTCTGATAAATGGTTAGATGCTATGAATGATGAGTTGAAATCTATGGAACTGAATAAGGTTTGGGACCTTGTTGAATTACCAGAAGGTTGCAAAAAAGTCAGGTGTATCTGGGTCTTTAAGACCAGATACGACTCAAATGACAACATCGAATGTCACAAGGCCTGACTTGTTGCTAAAGATTTTACTCAGAAAGGTGGCATTGACTATAAAGAGACATTTTTACCGGTCTCTCTAGAAAGGACTCAGTCATAATTATAATGGCTTAGTAGCTCATTATGACTTAGAGCTACATCAAATGAATGTTAAAACAGCCTTTTTGAATGAAAATCTAGAGGAAGAAATTTATATGGATCAACCAGAGGTATCTTAATTTTAATGAAACTATTGTCACCTTTGGATTCAAGGAAAACACTGTTGATCGGTGTATATATCTGAAGGTCAGTGGGAGTAAGTTTATTATGTTAGTCTTGTATGTTGATGATATCTTACTTGCTACTAATGATCTTGGTATGATGCATGACACCAAGAAATTTCTTTCTAACAACTTTGAAATAAAAGATATGGGAGAGGCATTCTATGTGATCAGAATAGAAATATTCTGAAATAGATCATTAGGATTAGTCTCAGAAAGCCTATGTTAATAAAGTGTTAGAGAGATTTAGAATGGAAAAATGCTCATCAAGTCCCATTCCAATTCAAAAAGGAGATAAATTTAGTCTCAACCAATGTCCAAAGAATGAATTGGAACATATGCAAATGAAAGATATTCCTTATGCACATATAGTTTGGAGCTTAATGTATGCCAAGATATGTACGAGACCAGACATCAGTTTTGCTGTTGGAATGCTGGGCAGATATCAAAGTAATCCAGGGATGGATCACTGAAAGGCTACAAAGAAAGTGTTAAATACTTGCAAGGAATAAAAGACTATATGCTCACTTATAGAAGATCTGATCATCTTGACGTGATTGGATATTCAGATTTAGATTATGCTGGTTGTATGGATACAAGAAAATCTACATTTGATTATTTGTTCCTATTAGTCGGAGGAGCAATATCATGGAAGAGTGCGAAGCAGTCTGTTATAGCTGCATCCACCTTAGAAGCTGAATTTGTGGCATGCATTGAGGCTACCGTTCAGGTTAATTGGCTGCGGAACTTTATTTCAGGACTTGGACTAGTTGACAATATTGTCGGGCAGCTGAAAATTTATTATGATAATTCTGCAACAGTCTTCTTCTCTAAGAACGACAAGTATTCGAAGGGTGCTAAGCATATGGAAGTGAAATACTTTGCCTTCAAAGAAGAAGTCCAGAAACACAAAGTGTCAATTGAACATATTTGTACCAAACTTATGATTGCTGACCCTTTGACGAAAGGATTGCCGCCCAAAATATTATTGAACATGTTGAAAGAATGGGTATTATTGACAAAAATGTATGAATTTATCTAAATACTTTATGATGTTTATGCAATTGATACTTTAAGCTCATTTATGTATATGTTTCTGATGTTACCTATTTTCTCTAGTATACATGATGTTAAGAACAACGGTACAAGTTTTATCTTAGATAAAGATATTCTAAGATATTATTGGTGGACCCGTTATGTATTCCTAAAGGTTGTTATTTGAGTGATAGACTAAT
This sequence comes from Nicotiana attenuata, assembly GCF_001879085.1. Lineage (NCBI taxonomy): Eukaryota > Viridiplantae > Streptophyta > Magnoliopsida > Solanales > Solanaceae > Nicotiana > Nicotiana attenuata. The sequence goes on from NW_017671982.1 coordinate 55,090, forward strand.
ATTGTAGTATATGGAAGGGACTACATCTAATAAATGATATACTACCGCCATAACTCGTATTAGTTGATTTACTTGATAACAACGAATGATGTTTTCTGTGAAGGAAGGTTTTAGCATGAATTGCGCACATGATAGTTGGAATGTTTATTAAACCATTAAGAGAATGAACGTGTGCCAAGTGGGAGAACGTAAATTGTGGCCCACTTGAATTTTAATTTGATATAATAAAAACTAATTAAAAATAAAGGTTAAATCCTATCAGATGTGGGAGTTACTAATCGGTTTAAAATTTTCCCACTTTTACACGTTAATGGAACGTTTAATAAAGTTACAAAACTCTCAACTACATAGGGTCATCTCTCTGCCTAACATGAACACGCTTTTTCCATCAAGAGTTGTTCCGAAGGTTTAAGGAGAGGGAGAGAAACTACTTCTCTGAAAGAGAAGTTAAGCACTTCCCTCAAACAATTCCACCAAGAAAACTTATGGATTGGGGTAGGGGTGTTAACGGTTCGGTTCGGCCGGTTATTTTATAAAATTTATACCATACCAATTTTCGGTTATTCTATTGTGTGTAACCAAAATTAATCTTTTCGAAACCGTCCCAATCATGCCGGTTTTCTTCGGCATCTATTACAGTTCGGTTAATTTTTGATATTTTTTTTAAATGTCATGTAAAAGTCGCTAGTAAAAGTAAAATGCAATAACATACGTACTTTTATTGGACTTAGCAAAAATCTTTAAACAATTTTACTATTTAAATGGTGATGAATTAAGAAAACATGAAAGATGACCATAGTATAGATACATCAGCTACTCTACAACAACGTAAAAGAAACTAAGCAAAGACAAAGAAAAAGTAAATCACACATGTAGAAAGATATTAACCAAGTTGGGACTCAAGAATAAAGCATATAGAAGATTAAATATTCAAAAAGATAAATGTAAATCATACAAAAGGAAACATATTTAATACATTGTTGTTTGCTACTCATAATCGATGTAATACTTTGTGTCGTGCTACTGAATATTCTGGAAATAATTTAGTTTCAGTAGGAGTAACATAATAGGTTTGAGAATTAGGGTTTTGATTTTAATTACTTGTTACTTGTAATTAGTTTTATAATTTAAAGGTTAAGGAAAAATTTAATGCTTTATTATTTTTAAACTTAGTATATAAATATATTTTTCACATGTAAATTTACTCGGTACAGTTCGGTATTTTTTGATTTATTTTCATAAAATAAAAAATCTACGCTAATTATCGGTATGGTTGTAGATTTATATAAAAACCTATGGTGTTATTAAGAGAAAGCTAAAAATCGGTTCAGTACGGTAGGGTTCAGTCGGTTTTTAAATATTCATTGATACCCCTAGATTCCAGTAAGTTTCTTCAATATAGTATTTATGTTCTAGAAATATAGTGAAAATCATTAAGTTCATGATCCTGAAATACTGCTAGGATTTATGTAGATTGTTAATGAATCGCAATCTAGGAGTGAAAATCCTAACACGAACAAGCTTAGTGAAAACTCATTATGTTCCATCAGGTAATTCTAAATTTTATATTTTCGCCTCCTTTTATTGGATAATCTTTAATAAATTATTTTACATGCATCAAATTGGTATTTCCAATAAGGGAAATCTTGCAATTGCAAGAATTATTATACCGAATAAAACTTTCAAATCGTGAATGCTCCAGGAATAGTTCCAGGTATCTTTTTTGAAAAATTCATATATATATATATA